>NW_020954953.1:25447553-25490601 GCF_900497805.2 Vombatus ursinus | reverse complement strand
GTGAATTTTTGTGCCTCTTTTTCCATTTGGCCAATTCTTCTTTTTTAAGGCATTCTTCTCCTCATTGGCTTTCTGGACCCCTTTTACCATTTGGCCTAGTCTGTTTTATGAGATGTTATTTTCTTCTGTATTTTTTCTGTCTCTTTTACCAAGTGTTGACTCATTTTTCATGATTTTCTTGTATCACTCTCACTTCTTTTCCCAATTTTTCCTCTACCTCTCTTACTTGATTGTCAAAATCCTTTTTACACTCTTCCATGGCCTGAGACCTATTCATATTTTTCTTGGAGGCTTTGAATGTAGGATCTTTGACTTTTTTGTCTTCTTCTGAGTGTGTGTTTTGATCTTCCTTGTTACCATAGTAACTTTCTATGGTCAGGATTTTTTTTTTTCTGTTGTTTGCTCATTTTCCTAGCCAATACTTGACTTCTAAGTCTTTGTTAAAGTAGGGCTCTTCTTCCAGGGTGGAGGGTGCACTGTCCCAAGCTTCAGGGGTTTTGTGCAGTGTTTTCAGAGACCTTCTAGGGACCTAGAAGTTTTCAGTTCTTTCAAGGTGGTACGATCTAAAGAGAGGTGTTTACTACTCTCCTGGCCTGTGCTCTGGTCTGTGAGCAACCACAAGCACTCTTTTCTGCCCTGGACTGTGAGGAGGGTTCCACCTCTGCTGTGGCTGCAAGCTCTGGTGTGCTAGTGTTCCTCCTTGCCCTGGGACAGCCATCCAGGACTGGGACCTGGATCTGAGTATGGGCAAAGCAAGAGTCCTGCCTCAGTGCTGGGAAAGAGACCCCTGTAATCTCCTTCTGACCGATTTTTCCAACCCTTACCTGTGTGCTTACCTTGTTGTCTGTGGGCTGAGAGATCGAAAAGCAGCTACTTGCTGCTGCTGCTGCTGCTGATAATGATGATGAGGATTCAGTGGCTCCCAAGGCCTGCTCCTGGTTTGCTGGGGATGGGTCTGTGCTGGAGTATCCTGTCCTGAACTGTGCTCCTCTCTCACCCTGGTGTAACAGACTTTTCCTGCCAAAATTCCAAGCTGTCTTGGGCTTGAAAATTGTTTCACTCTTTTTTTGAGTTCCAACACTCTAGAATTTGTTTAGTCATTATTTAAAGGTTTTGGAGGGGTTCAGGCGAGTCCCTACCTTTACTTTGCCTCCTTGATTCCACCTCAAAGTGCCATTTTTAAAAAGGATTTCCATAACTGATTTTTTAAAAAAATTATATATAATCTCTTTTCCTTTTTTATTATTGAAGTAATTACAGTCTATTTTGTTCTTCTTTGTTATATTTTATCAATTCATTATCCAAAATTGAGACATCTATAAGCACAAAATATATTCTCCCCAAATCTAAAAGAATATAGTAGTTATCAAAAAATCTACAGTTTAGTTTAGGGAATATAAACTGCGTTAGAGTTGCAAGCAAAACAGGTAAAAGCCAACAAGTATTACTCCCTTCTAGCAACAGTAGTGAAGAAAAATTACTAAGTACTCAATAGGCTGTAAAGTAGCAATTTCTAATAATTTCAGGGTAGGTGGGTGAGATGTTTTTTTAATGTGTGGGGGTTTAATTTTTTTTCTTTAAGTTTTATTGGATAATTTGCTTAATTGGTATCTATTTCAATTTGAATAGTGGAGGCCTTAATTGTTCTCACAGAGAATTTATGGGTCTTGAAGCATGCAGTGAGGGATAACTCTTTGGAATGGTTATCCTCTCGGGGAGGGAAGACATAAACAGAGGGATTCTGAGTGATAGAGCGTTACTAAAACAACACATCAATCTTTGGAATAATTGTTAGATGTGGTAGTGAAAAACATTTATGCTATTTTCGAGAAACTCGTGGTAATGCACTTGTCCTTCCACCAGTAGTCTGGGATTCTTGTATGGAAAGTATGTTCTGCTAATACAGATTTCTTGAAAAAACAAAAGAAAGACAAGTGAACTACATAAGCCATGAAAAAGTAAATTAAACAAAAACAAAATTCCTTGTAGTTTTATACTTACCTAGCCATGTCTGTTCTTCTATTGGTCTGACTGAAGGCACTAAAGCTAAGACTCTATGACACATTTAATTAGGGACTGTGTGGCCATTTATGTAGATAGGATGCTGTATGTGTTATAAAATAAGTTCTTTTATGGTTATTTTTTCTTGCAGTGGAATTTAATATGTTCCATTTTCTAAGAACATTGTCGTCTTCAGAGATGACATTTATGTGGTACTTTCACCCTGGCAAAATACTCTCTATATGTTATCTCATTTGAACTTCGCAACAACCTCAAGTGGAAGGTACTATAGGTGTTGTTATCCATATTTATTTTTTACATGTGAGGAAACTCAGGTGCCAAAGAGGTTAAAAATATTTCAACTTAACTCTTCCTGACTCAGAATCTGGCATTCTATCCATTCTACAATTCTTAATAAATTATAGTTTATTGAAAATCTACCAGGTGCCTGATGCTATATGAGTTCCTGTAGTAGATCCAAATGCATGAGATAAAAAGAAAGTATTTAGGTATGTTGTTTGGAGTTAACTCTTTTAAATGAATCTAGACTTTTACGTCCTATAATTGTGATCTAAGAAGTTGGATGGAATATTGGTAACATTCTTATACTAAAACATATTTTAATAGTTGCTATTTTAAAAATATATTTTTCTTCATGACATTGATACCTTTCCATGTCCAAGTCTTTTAATCTTGGCATTAAGCACCTGCTTGAAAATTTTAGAAGTAGAATTTATTTGCAGGATGTTAGACCTACAAATGACAATTGTAACAATTTTTATTTTATTTACAAGATGTCAATTCCTATGCCTTCCCATTTAAAAAGATTTTTTTAATTTTTAAAGAAGTTCATGTTTTAAAAATATTTGAAAAATATTTTTACAGGTGTTGATATCTGTAAAATATTTTAAAGTTTGTAGAAGGCCAACACTTCATAAATACAAGATAGTATTATATTTTGCATTATACCCTCAGTTCAATTTTGCTTCAATTATTTTAATGATATTGTTTTTTAAGGATAGATGCACAAATATATAAAATCAAGAAGATTTACATTTAATTTCTTCATCTAGATCAAGCATTCTAAGACTCTATTTAAATTAATTTGTCTGTGATGGGTTGAATTTTGAAAGAAAGAACTGACAGTTTAAATCTAGCTTTTTGGTTAGACCTCAGTGTTGATCAGGTCATCAGCTGGGATCCAGATGCCAGTGCACTAGTCGTTTTGTGCAGAGAGATATGTGTTCCAAGGCTGCATTGGGTGTGTCTGACTTCCAGTGACTTCCTTACAAATGAATTCCAGATGTGGACCAAGTGAAAATGTATGGATGGTTTGGTGCAACCTACCAATCCTACTGGAAAAATAATTTAAAATTTGTGCACAGTGGGTTAGTAGCTTTAAGATAGATGAAGGGTAGGGTTTTTACTTTACATGAAATTACCAAACAGAATCAAGATTTGTCATACTTTTCTTTATTGCTGCATGGTACCAGCAGGCTGGGAATTCATTCTCCACTTTCAGTATTTCATTAATTGCCTGATAATTACCTTGAATATTTTACTATTCAAGCCAAGTTAAATAATCTTTTAAAATCTCTACTCGTAAGTAAATCCACTTATGACTTTATTCATCTTTATTACACTCCACTTAGCCTTTTAAATTTCAGATATTCCCTACCCTTTTGAGGAAAAGGAAATCAAATTTATATTAATCTGTTCTCTTTTTAATACATCTAACCTCATTAGCCTCTGTGGCTACCACTACAGTTAGCAAAGACACCTTTGCTCTTACCCTTGTTGGACTTCTCTTTTCCTGGAAAAAAAAATGTGTTTATCTTTCAATCCATCATTGTACTTGAAAGGTCAATATTATTCATGCCAATATGAACATTTCTGCTGGATTTATTTTTCTCCATTCAACAAGTATTTACTGAATCCCTACTATGTTTTCAGGATACTGACCTCTAGGTAATATATGTCTACCTCTCAGTTTCTTATGTCCAAAGTAAAAGAAACAGGGATGATATTGAAGATAGCATGAGTTCATTCAAAAAGTATTTATTAAGCATCAGCTTTATATATAATTCTAATCTGATCCTGAATTGACTTCAGGCTCATTGGATTTATGGCTTCCTGAGATAAATTCTTTTGATGTTTTTCACAATTTAAAAACTTTTCCATGAAAATGGGTAACTTAGATTGCTAGTTCCCAGAAGCCCAAGACTTCGTTTATTGAATTATCATTGATCGAAAGCTGAAAGAGATCTCACACAAGATCTAATTGAAGGTCCTCATTTAACAGATGAGGAAACAACAGCATGGGAAAGTTAAATAAAGTGGCTAAAGGTACACAAATAGTGAGCATCAGAAATTGGAGTTTAACCCAGGTCCTCTGACTCCAGAGTCCTTTCGCTTTCCTTTGTATGAATTTAGTATAATGCCTAATGAGTAATTTAAGATGTGTTTTCCCCACAATAGCCCTATAGGGGAAAGGGGATGGGAAATAGTATTGGTCTAGCAGAATGTGGGATGAGAAATGTTTATGTTGCCAGAAAACTAGCCACACTCTCTTGGATGCCCCCTACCTTTCTGTGTATGGGAACACTGCTTCCTAACTCCTCCCTGGAGTCAGTTAGCTTATTTCAGAGGTTTGATTCCCTTAGATAACACTTCCATTCCCCAACTCACCTCAGTGATTTTCCTTTAGGTAATACCTCCGTTCTATCCAACACATAGGAGCATTCCAGATGGTCAGAGAGCATAGCTGAAGAGGGCAGTAAAATTAACTGAGATATCCTTTCCTTTCTAGAGAGGTAGGGTAGATCATGAGATCTAGGTTTAGAGGTTTTAAAAATATTAAAAATGAATAAGATTTTTTTCTGTTATAGCCCCTGAACCACCCATTGAGATAAGATCTAAGAGATACAGACTGAGGGTCTTTCACTATCGTTTGTATATCCTGTGTGTGTGTATCCTCCTTTTTTTCTGACGTCCCCTTCACAACAGTGAAGTGCACAGATCAAAAACAGCTTTGCCAGAACAAATTTTTATCTAAGATGTTATTGAGGCTAATTAAAACAAAATATAAGCAACTTTAAAGAAAAGGAAAATTTTCAATTTGACATCTACCCTCTCAGCCAAAAAGTGAGTAGAAAAGCAAGGCAAACACTTCACTATGTGCCTAAATCCTCCCTCAGAGGAAGTTCACCTGATCAGACACGCCTCTAGCTCAGTTCTGAGACTTTGGTCTGACTAGAGTGGGCAAAGATGGGGGCAGGTAGCCAAGGAGAAGCCCAATCCTACTTACGTGGGTTATCTCCCCTCTGCCCACCACTATCTCTAGTTTACCCTCTATTCTACCTCCTTCCTCTCACTAGTCATATTCTCAATCCTATCTCATGCTCAGTTTCTCTGGGTACCTCATATCTCCTTGCACACTTCTCACTCCTCCTGGATAGATTTATGCTCTTCTTCTTCAATTCAAGGAAAGAGTAGACTATCTTTTTCCCAGTGAAGCTCCAGCAGACAGGTGCTGAAGTCCTTTTCTCTGCCCATAGAAAAATAACCTTCAACCCATACTCCATCCCTGAAAGTCACTTCTTTTTATAGATTTAAAAAATCAAGGCTTTGAGATGTCAAGTCCCTTACCTATGTTCACACAGTTAATATGTATCTCAAGCAGGATTTGAACACAGGTCTCCTAAGTCCTAATGTACCTTTCTGCCTACCTAACCTTATAGTGGATTCATTAATACATACTTTTTATTATGAAGCATTTAATATGCTGGCAGTTCCAATTATACATAAAACTAATTGTTGTATTCTGTTTTTAATGTAAATACTGTGAAAAGATATATAAATATTTATTGTTTTGTTGTTAATAGATTATGAGTTGATAAGGCTGTTTTCTGCAGTGAGTAAAATGCTGAACTCTGAATCACAAGCTTTTCATTTTGGCCTGGCCAAAGACATAGATTCTCTTTGAGTTGTATTCTATTATGCAATTTGATAACCAATTTCTATCATTTGATTATCTTGAAATTTCTGATTAGGCCTTTCCTGTTAATTCCTACTGCCATGTCCAAGTCTGACCATGATGGCGGTAATAGTAGGTAGAGAATTAAGTCTCTGGAGTCAGAAGACCTGGCTTCAAATGCTACCTTCAACACTAACACTAAAGCAGTCAAGTTCATATCTTTGTATGAACTTGACTGATTTAATTTCCTTATCTATAAAATGAAGTAGTTAGACTAGCTTCTGAATTTCCTCCTAGCTTGAGATATATAATGCTTAGCATCTCGTAACTAGATTCTTCAGTTATCTCTCATCTGTCTACTTTTCCTCTGCTTTCTTCCCATCACCAAAACCATCTTGCATACTGCTGTCAAACTGCTTTTCCTGTAATTCCATTTCATTCATTCTAATTTCAGGAACCTATTATTTCTCATCTGGCTGTACTACTTGGGGACCTCTCTGATTTTTCCATGTTGCCCCAGGAAGGTCATTAGTGGGAAAAACTCATGACCCTGCTGGATTCCATCAGCCTTGGTACTCTATCTGTCTCATCATTACCCTCTGATTAGAGGGTAGAACTATAAACTCCAGAAGCTCCCTTTAAGAAGGAAGCCCAGATCCGAATATCTAATTTCTCTTCTGACTGCACAATATTGGGGACTTCTCTGACTCTTCTACTCTGCCCCCCTCTTTTCATCTTCCTTTTGTAGGTTTTCTTCCCTCATTAAATTATAAGATCCTTGAGGGCAGAGATTGGCTTTCTTTTTATATATTTGTATCCCCAGCATATTGCCTGGCATATAGGAAGCATTTAATAAATATTTATTGATGGATTAATGACTTCCTAGCTTTTAAGATTTTCTGTTATCTGACCTCACCCTACTTAGCTATATCATTTTATAATATCAAATGCTCTCTGCTGCAGACAAGTGTGAAATGGTCATTCCTACATCCATGCCTTTGCTTATACTATTTCCCCTGCCTAGAATACCTTTTCTGAACTCTTGTCAGTGTATTAGGTTTAAACATTACTATGTACTTAGTGCAATAGGTACTAATAGCCATTGAAGAAGTACTTGTTCATTGGTTTAAAATTTTGAAAACTGTACCTTTGTAAACATGAGTTGCACTATATTGAGATTCTCTATCTCAAGCAGCCTAAGAGAAAAACTTCATTAAATTGAGAGGGTATAGATGCTTTAGTTTTTATCCACAGATAAAACAATTCTGCACATAATTATTAAACACAAATTTGGTCCCGTTATTGTGCTTTGAGATACAGAGGCCTAGCACATTTGCCTCACGTGATGTAGGCACTTAATAAATGTTTCTTGAGGTGAGATGACTTGAAATAAGTAAAATTCAAAATCCTCATCTTCAAGGAATTCACAATCTTGTTGAGGAAATAAAATGTCCATGCATGAAACAATGTGAAAATCAGTCGACAAACATTTATTAATTGCTTACTATATGTCAAGCACTGTGCTAAGCACAGGTGGGGCAGTAAATAGAGCACTTGGCCAGGAGTCAGGAAGACTTGAGTTCAAATGTAGCCTCAGATGCTTACTAGCTGTGTGACTGCCTCACTATCCTCTGTCCTCATTAGATCTCATCTGCAGTATTGTCTTCACTTGGGGTCACCAAGTTTAAGGAGGATGTTGATAACCTGGAATAAGAAACACTTGATATGTTTAAAAGTTTAAAGGGGAGCCATGTTGGTAAAGGGCCTTTTTTTTTGTTGTTCAGTCGTTTCAGTCATGTGCAACTTTTTGTGACCTCATTTGGAGTTTTCTCAGCAGAGATACTGGAATGGTTTGACATTCCCTTCTCCAGTTCATCTTCCAAATGAGAAAAATGAGGCAAATATGGTGAAGTGACTTGCTCAGGGTCGTACAGCTAGTAAGTGTCCAAGGCCACATTTGAACACATGAAGATAAGTGTTTCAGTTCATCTCATATGAGTATTGGTCAAAGGAATTGAGGATATTTAGCTTGGAGATAAAGATTCTGGGGTGGGGAGGAGCATGATATCATTAAAGTTGTCTTCAGGTATTTGAAGATCTGTCATGTGGATAGATATCAGATTTGTTCTATTTAACCCAAGAGGGCAAAATCAGGAATGATATGTGGAAGATGAAAGACAACAGTTTGAGGTTATTTTGAAGGAGGAAAATAACTACCACCACAAATACTTCCTAAAAATTAGAATTCTCCCAAAGTGAAGTAGGCTGCCTTTAGAGGTGATGGGTTCCCTCTCTTTGGAGATTTTCAGTGACGAGGATGATGATAATGATGATAGCTGGCATTTATGAGGTGCTTTGAGGTTTGCAAAACCTCAGAGTGATTATCCCCATTTTATAGATGGGAAATCTAAGAAAGGTCAAATAACTTGCCCAAGTTCATCCAGCTAGTAAATATCTTATAAAATATAATTTTAACTCATATCTTCCTAAATCCATGTTCAGTGCTGTTATCCAGTATGCCACTTACAAGCAGAAGGTGGATGGCCACTTATCAGATACTTTAGATACTTTAGAACAAGGATTACTTAAATCTTGTAGTAGTTAGACTAGATGGCTGCTAAGATCCCGTCCAACTCTCAGATTCTTTGTCTCTGTAAATAAATGCTGTTTCCCGGTGATAAAAATTCAGGATGCTTTAAATCTCATGGGTTCTGAATTTTGAACCAGATTTGAATTTTGGGTATCTTAAGTTCACTTACTTTAAATAAAAATTTGTTTTCCTTTTTCTAAGAAAAATAGGTCAGAAATCAGACTTAAATGACCTTTTGGAAATAAAATAGCTCTTAGAAATTTTGCATTTTGATGAGATGAGTTTAAATGAGCCAAATGCAATCAAATGAACGGCCCTTAAAATATATTATGTGTGAAAAGTCAAATCAAGAATGCTTTGAGCAAAACATTTAAGGCTTTAGTATATTGAAACCATTTGAAAAATATTCTCAATGATGAACAAATAGAAATATGTGATCTGGTTTTATAATTTACAACACCCTCTCCCCCAGTATTTTTAAAAATCTTACTCTATGTAGACATTTCTTTGATTAATTTCAAGATATGAAATCAACTAATTTTAACTCCTGATTTTATGCCTCATACTGTGAAGCTGACGTGTTTTAATGATGGTGAATCAGTGGTGACAAAAGCTTTCAATGGGCTCAAAAATCCTGTTACTGTTACCCTTAACATAGTGCTTCTGCAATAAATAACCTCTTCTCCTGCTGGAGGAAATAACTGTTTAAATAAGACAAGAGCTTGTGTTTATCTATGAGATTTAGGTTGTGCGTCCAAAGGTCTTTTCATTTTCTTGAGTAGAACAGCTGGTGAGTTCTAAAGAACAGTACAGAAGGGATAGGAGGAGTTTCTGGGACTGAACTCAGAGAATCCAAGAGTTGAGTGTTCTGCATCATCATGAAAAGGTTGAACAGAATGGGCAGGGGCATGGAAGATGTGAGGTGTTTGGGAGGGCTCAGGGTTGTGTTTAGTAGAATTGGGTTTAAAGTGTTAGGAGATTGAATGAGGTTGTAGCTGCTTGGATGGCCCTAAAAACAAATGGAGCACTGGGCAGAGTTTAAGGCAAGTCAAGTAGAATAATGCAGGCAGACAATCTTGGTCCTGAGAAATCCATGTGGTCAGGAGGTTCGGGTAGAGCAGCTATAGGTTCTGAGACATATGTGGAGGCAGAGGAGCTAGAGAAGGGGAAGAATGAAGAGAGAAACACAGGTACTAGGCTGAAGGTAGCCAGTGTTGGCCAGAGTGAATGGTGAAATACTAATCATCACAATGGAATTTTATGTCTTTAAAGAAGGAAGTAGTTGGTTAAAATCCCAATATTGCATATAGCAGTCCTCCAACTCTCAGAGCTAGTTCCTGGTGAACACCTACTGCAGATTTAAGGTCATCCATGAGACTGTGTTCCTGAAACCAAGCTCCCAAGCTACCTCTGAGGTGTTTATCTTTAATAGTTAGCCAGGCAATGAATGAAATGGTATAGCAAGAAAAGGAATAACCAAGCATCTCCCTTATGAACTGAGATGTACTTTCCCACAAATATATACACCATCAGTGGGGGTCTACAAACACATAGAACACAAATAAGAGATCTAAACATAGGGAACATGTATTAAAGGCAAGCATGTGGAGGACAACTCACAGCTCCCACATTTCTGAGCCACTGATTTCTTCTATTGATGTCATTATACTACTCCTTCCAGGCCTGTCCTTCACTGATTTATTTTTTTACTTTTGGATAGTCATTGCTTGACCTGACATTGGTCTCATAGTCTGATGAACTGATCTTCTAGTCTATACTTTACTGAAAGTACAAACTACACAATTAAAGCAATCTTAATATTAAAGAATAAAATTCCAAGTTTACTAATAAATATATTTTTAAAAAGGTTTGGATTAGGTTAAAATCAACTAAACCAACATTTATTGAATTCCAACCATGAGCAAAGGAAGCTATGGTACAGTAGATAGAGAACTGACATCAAAGCCTGCAAGACCTGAGTTCAAATTCGGCTTCTGACATACACTGACTGCACGACCCTGGGTGTGTCATTTAATCACTCACTACTCTAGCCAGCTCTTGAACTATAGGGTCGAGACCCACAGTTTAAGAAATGCTGAAGGGGTCTCGAGTGGAAAAAGTTTAAGAAGTACTGCTCTAGGCAATTATCTAAAACTCTAAGTTATTGAGAAGGAGCTGACCTGCATTGCTAGGATGAATTTCCCTATCTGGGAGCTTTCTTTGTCAAATGAATCACAGATCTAATCCATATCTCAACTGTGTAGGACACTCTGCTAGGCACTGGATTTATAAAACCAAAGATGAAATATATCCTGCCCCCAAAGAGCTTAAAAGATAATTTTAAAGTCCCTTTTTCTATGACGCAATGTAAAATATGTGAGCCTTCAAAATTAAATAATTTATTGAAACAAAGAAAAAGGGCACAGTATTTAACTTGTGTGAGGAAGGCATAATGGGTATGTGTATGGGTTATACGAGGACTCTTTTTTTCAGGTTACTTACTATTTAGATAGTATAATTAATGATTAAGCTCAAGTATATTTCAAAATAAAAGAAAAAATCAATTATTCTTGGTCCTCTGATTTGATGGGATTCAGAGATCTAGTGAGATTCCTTGATACTTTTTTCCCCCTTTCAATTAAGTCTATAGTAGTTCTCCTTAGGAAACAGTTTGTCCCCTCTTCCTTTTTTGTATTTAAATAAAGACAGTCTGAAAGGAATACTTTAGTGCCATAAATGCTATTGAAAGCTGAATATTTTTTTTCTTCTGAAGATACACTAATCACTTCACATGATGATAGAGTCCTTGGTTTTTTGTCAGAGTTACAGATCTGTCTGTCTATATAATGGCCATCAATGTAGTAATTTCGATGCTTTGACAAGTGTGCCATTCTGTTGTCCTCATTTTATAGACAGCAGTACTGAAGCAGAGAGGAGCTAAGTGGTTTGTCCTAGATCACTCAGCAAATTAGTGACAAGGCAGAGTTTAAAACCTTAACTGCCCTATAGGCCTCATTTGTTGTCGGCCATAGCTTCCTTCTTATAGACAATAATATAACTTTATATCCACCATAGCATAAGAGGGAGTACAGTAAAGTTGTGGTCATATGATCATCGTGTTTGATGCAGAGGGATGGAGTCATTCTGTCTGAAAAGACAATTTTTTTCAGATAATTGAGGCTGCGGCTCTTTTACAGTAACTACTGATGTCTTTGGGGCTGCTTAGGTACAGGAGTTTTGGGGTTTTCTTTTTGCTTCTACCTCCTCCTCCACCTCCCCTACCCTCCTCCCTTCCCCTGACTCCCCTCGCATGCTTGTGCATGTACACACACACACACACACACACACACACACACACACACACACACACACACTCCCCCCTACCTGAAAACAGACCAGATCATTAGATTGCAAAGCTCCATTTTGCCTCTTCATTTCTGTCCTTCTGCGTTTTTGTAGTGTTTGGTCCTGATTTGCTGGTGACACACTTCTATCAACCTTTCACTTATTTCCATTCAAGTGTCTTATAGTCACTTCAAATTCATCACACCTAAAAAGAAACTCTTCATCTTCCTTCCCAAGTACCCCCTTAATATTAGTGGCTTCACCATTCTTCCAGTTGTTATTATTGCTCAGTTGTTCAGTCTTGTCCAATTCTTCGTGACCCCATGGACCACAGTACTCCAAGCCCTTCTGTCCTTCACTGCCTCCCAAAGTCTGTCCAAGCTCGTGTTCATTCCTTCCATGATGCTCTCTATCCATCTCACCCTCTGCCATCCCCTTCTCCTTTTGTCTTTTCCAACATTAGTCTTTTTCATTGAGTCCTTTCTTCTCCTTATGTGGCCAAAGTATTTGAGCTTCAGCTTCAGTATTTGTCCTTCCAATGAGAATTCATACTTAATTTCTTTGTGTATTGACTGATTTGATTGTCTTCCTGTCCAAGAAACTCTCAGAAGTCTTCCCCAGCACCACGATTTGAAAACGTCAGTTCTGTGATGCTCAGCTTTCCTTATTACTATGCTCATTAGAGTCATCATTGATTCCTCATTCTTCTTTGCTCCAATCAGATCTCTAATTCTTCTTTCACTCTTTTTCTCCTGTTTCTTCTTCTCCCTTCCTACTGATAATAGCCTAGTTCAGGCTTTTATCACCTCCAGCTAGGACCACTATAGCATCCTTACTTGTTCCCATGCCTCTCTACCATTCACTAATGTGAAATTACTCTTTATAAAACACTTCTTTTATCTTTTCAGACCCTTGTTCAAAAATCTTCAGTAGATACTTATTGTCTAAAAAAATCCAAATTCCTAAGCCTGATATTTACTCATATTCAGAGTCTGGCTCTAACCTAGATCTCCACCTTAACCTCCCACTTTTCCCTTACACAGACAAATCTAGCCAAACTGACCCATTCACTATCCTCCAGACATACCTTTCTGTTTGTCATAATTGTACTTTTCTCTGTTTACTAGCCAAGATGCCCATGCAAATCCTCCCCATCCTTTAAATCTCAGCCTCTCAACGAAACCTTCCCTGATCACTTGAACTGGAAGTTATCTTTGCCTCCTCTGAACTCCTGTGATTCACATAATCTGTACTACTCACATAGCGAATTATTTACTTAATTGTATTATAATTATTTGTGTACAATTTATTATCACTCCATGTAAATTACAAGCTCATTACGGCAGATATTATATCTTCTGCTCCTTGGTAGCTATAAAACCCAGCACATTGTCATGTGTACAATAAATTGTCAATAAATATTTGCTGAATAAATAGATTACCTACTAGTTAGTGTGAATATTAACCCTATTCATGTAAATAAGATGGGAAATATACAGCACAGAGATTTAAACATTTTAAAAATGAATAATACCATATATTGTTGTTTAATACCGTATATCTTTCTCTGTTATCTAACTGGACAAAAGTCATTATTTATAAATACATCCGTTTCAGGCATATGGTAAACGGGCAATTCTTGTTTCATTTGGAAGTTGACAGTCAGTTAACAGCTCTTATTAAGGGCTTACTGTGTGCCAAGCACTGTGCTAAGCCCTGAGGATATGAAGATAGGTTCACAGTCACTGTATTCAGGAAACTTACATTCTAATGATGGAGACAACATGCAGACAAATATGTACATATAAGATTTGTTTGGAGTAGATTGCTGCTGTAGTTATCCAGTCTTTGTGATTTGTGTATGTGCTTGGTTTGTGTGCATACCTAGAAATATCCTATACAGTTCTATAATTCAGTGCCAATACTTAGAACATAAATATATATATATATAGTTATATGCATATATACATATACATATATATATATATCCTCAAATCACTAAGGGAGTAGAAAAAGTCCATCATTAAATAGCACCCTACTTTAAATAAGCAGTGAGATAAAATTGAGTTGGAAACCTGTAGATACCTGTAGAAATCACTTAAAACGTTTTGGTATTAGGCTTCATCACAGTTACAGATTTCATCATTAACTTAAATAAAATAGCTGAAAATGAAAAATACCTACTAAACATTCCTTTGTAAGCAAGTGAGAAGGTAGAGATTTCAAAATTTTATTGAATATATTTCTTTAAAAGTAGGAATGGGCAAAACTCAAGCTTTGGCTATGGTGGTTTGCTGAACCATTTTTTCCATTCTAGCCTCATAAGACCAATGTGCATCCAATCCAAGTAAGATCCACTAGGGTCAGCACTGATTTGTTTATAAGTGATTGACTTACGTTAGTGTTTTCAGCGAGGACTTGAGCTGTAGCCAAAGTGCTAGCTCCCAGTGATGGTTTTGAACTATCCTCTAAACATACCTTGGTTAGTAACTGAAAAGTCGTAGTCACAGGATATCCCTAAATCTCAGTGCACCTTCTCCCTTTACCCTTCCCTTCTTCATTCCTTCCAGTTAGACCTGTAGTTCTTAAGCTGTATGAGTTCACACATAACTTTGGTGACCCAGGACCCAATTTTCAACATAGCTGTAGCCCTCACTTCTACTTTTAACTATAAAAGCATCTTACCAGAATAAATTGAAAGGCTTTCACTTTTGAGCAAGGAGTGAGACCACAGTAACAGGGGAAACTGTCCTTTAATTGTTACTTCTAGGAACTAGAAAAAAAATTACTATTAGAAAAGTTATAGGAGAATTATTTGTGGCTTATTGAGAAGACCCTTCTCAACTGCTGCTAATCTCCATACTGTGCTTTGCAAAAGAATATATATCATTGGGACAGTCAAGGTCTAAGGCAGGCACCATGCAATTATGATGGGCCCCTAGGAGTTATTCTTTTGTCCCCAAGGACTGAAGAGGTGCTCCATTAGGGAATTTATAATTGTGTACAATTACAGGATCACTCCTCTGGAAAACACTTGCTACCTTGACGGGAGGAAAAAAATATACGTGTGTGTATGTGTGTGTGCACATACATACACATAATAATTGGTTTTTTTTAATGTCATGATGTCCTAATAGTAAATAATAACTACCATAGGAGGGCTGAAATAAGATTAGGTGAAGGCGTTTTCATTCTTGGTCATCATTTTGATTTTCACAGTAGTAATATGCTTAAATTATAATAGTAGAAAGACCACCATGCTAAGAGTCAAGAGACCTGGTTGTGGGCCACTAACCAGTTGCCTAATTAGCTATGTGATCCTACACATCACAGCTATTCTGGATGTATATTTTTCCTCTATAAAATGAAAGGATTAGACTTTGTGATTTCTAAGTAATTTTACAGGGCTCAACAATCTGTGATTTAATAAGCATTAGTGATATTATGAAGTCAGAAGTTGTGTGGTCCAGGTGCTGCCTTTTCCAGTTCATCAGGTCACTGAGACAGATAGGTGGTACAGTGGTTAGAGAGCTACTTGTGGTGAGGAAGGCCTGAGTTCAAAATCTGCCTCTTACATTTATGGAGACAATAATAGCCCTTGACCCACAGGGTTTTTATGAAGATCAAAATTAACAACTAAAATGCTTTGGAAAATTTATAGTGCCTTATCAATGTTAACTGTATTATCAGTACCAGATGCTGGCTAGAATTAATTGCCAAAGAACCTATTCAGTGGTCTCCAGACTTTTTTTTAGTTCCAAACTCCTATAAGTAAAATTGTGAACACTCTTCCCCATTTTATGTAAATTTTATTTAGAGGAATATATATTATATATATAATAAAGCATATACATTATAAAAATAATATTTTGTACATTATAAAACAAAGTAGAAATTAAAATGGATTAAAGTTGAAATAATAATTAAAGTTTTACAGTTTTATTATTTTAAAAAATTGATCTTTAGATTAGAGATTGGCTGTGCTTCATTATTAGTGAAGCATTATTCATTATTCAATTAATTGGCTTTATTATCCACCCATATGAAGGCAGTTAGGTGGCTCAGTAGATAGAGAGGTGAGACTAGAGTCAGGGAAGACCTAAGTTCACATCTAGCCTCAGACACTCACTAGCTATGTGACCCTGGGCAAGTCACTTAATCAGTTTCTTCATCTGTAAAATGAGCTGCAGAAGGAAATGGCTAACCACTGCAGTATTTTTGCCAAGAAAACCCCCATATGGGATCATGAAGAATTGGACACAACTGAATGCCTGAGCAGTAACAAATGTTTAATTAGTTTTAAAAAATCCCTGTGCTCTGTGACCAGGAGCACAGGGAGAATTTATAAATAGTTAGTTGTTTGTTAGTAATTATTCCCTTAAGATTTATCATTGTGTCTAAGTAAGCAGTTGAATTTCTCTATTTTAGTTATTTTTTGAATTGAAAGTTACACAATAGAGCAAAGAAATAATAGATCATAGTAGTCAATGGATATAGCATAGGTATTATAGATATCTTTATGTAGATATTTATATTATGTAGATATTTATCATCATTCATAAACAAACAAAAGTTAATTATCTCTAATTTCAACTCAGCAGAAAGTTTCCAATATAAATGTGCTCTGAATTCTCTCTGTGAATATGGCATCATACATTATGGTATGACTATGGAATCATACCTTAATTTCCTATTCATGCTTTGATATTTTAAGTGTGATTTTGGAGGAAGAAGAAGTAGGCTGTGAAGAGCTTTAAATGTCAAACAGAGAAGCTTATATCTTATCCTATTGGTAATAAGGAGCCTCAGGATTTTATTCAGGAGAGGGGTGGTGACAGTGACATGATTGGACCTGATGTTTAAGAATATTATTTTGGTATGTATGTGGAGAAAGACTTGAGGCAGGAAAACCAATTATGAGGTAACTGAAACGGTCCATGTGAGAATTAGTGAGAACCTGAATTAGGTTGATGGTTATATGACCAGAAAGAAGGAAATAGATTGAGAGGTGTGGTAGAATAGAAATGGCAAGAAATGGCAATTATTTGGATGTGAGGTGTGAGAGAAATTGAAGATCCAGAATGATACTGAAGTTATGAAACTGAGTGAATAAAAGGAAGGGAATGCTCTCAACAGACATTAAGAGTGGAAATAGAGTGGGTTTCAGTGGAAAGATAATGTAATGAGATCGGCAGGGCAAATCATGACTTGCCTGTTCAGCCTGTGCAGTAATGCTCTCCTACCCCAAATGAAAAAGGGTTAGAGGTGGGTTTACCAGGTACAGCCCTGGAGTAGAGCTTATTTATCTTGCAGGATGACCTGTTGAGCAGCTGATAGGTATACGTGGAGGAGAAGGATAGAAAATACCATTGGCACTTGTACAACTGCTACTATGAGTACCCAGGTCAGGATTAGTTAATGCCTTCCCAGAAGAGGTGATTCTCTGAAGGAGAAACAGGAAGGTTGAGAACTTGAATAGTGGGTGAGTAGATGGAATGGGACAGTTGAATATTGAGCAGTAATGGGTGATAGGTAGGTTTGGTGTAGCAGACAAGCCCCATGAGTAGCTGTTATAGGGAGTGTGGATTAAACACACACCCTCTGGGGACATTCCATGGTCCTGCAGGGGACTTCATCCCCCACTTTTTGGAGAACACTGTTCTGGGTAATAAAATATTTTCTACCTAAATGCCATATGTATTATTTCTTGTTAAGAAATCATATGCTATATTTTCCTTTAATTATCTTTTGCTTTTTACCTGAAACAGCTTTAAGTAAAGCATTCCATTCATCATAATGAAACATTGAGTTTGGAACCTAATTATAATGTCTGCACTAATGATTGTAGTAAGAGAAACATCCTGCTAATGTGGTTGATAAGTGTATCTGTTCCTTTCTGACAGTATATTAATTGGTAATGAAATACAAATAAATAGAAATAAAGGTTTGATAACATTTCAAATAGTAATCATGTTAACTTCACATTCTCCCTCTGAGGTTGGTCCAGTTTATTTTATCCCAAGTCACCAGGGAAGTAAATGAAATCATGATGATCATAGTTATTTCCCTAAACTAAGCATATTAGTAGTTATCTGAGCAAGACAAAATGTAGTTTTGCTAGCTCTAACTATTGGAAGACCAGGGCAAATTGATGAAATCCATTCGTTCATTCGTTCATTTATTTGTGTATTTATTCATTCATTTATCCATTTATTCATTTATTTTTAAGCATTTAATGCCTGTTGCATGGAAAGGTACAGTAATATTATTTCTGAAAAAGGAGGTGTCCAGGCTGGTCAGGCTGGGCCTCTGACCCCTGTAGATTCCTAATTGAATTACTTCTGATCAGATTTGAAAGCTTAAGAACTTAGTTTTATGAATTCGTCTAGAGTTTATCAGTCTCTGATATATCAATTCACAATAAGCAAAATTATAAAGCTTTGACTTTTCAACTAAGATTCCAATTTATTAATTTATAAATAAATATACCTTTCCAGTAGGACAGCTAGGTGGCATAGTGGATAGTGTACCAGGCCTGCAATCCGGAAGACTTATCTTCCTAACTTTAAATCTGCCCTCAAACACTTACTAAATGTGTAACTCTGGGCAAGTCTCTTAACTCTGTTTACCTGTATGAGCTGGAGAAGGATATGGACAACCATTCTAGAATCTTTGCCAGGAAAACCCCAAATGAGGTCACAAAGTGTTGGACATGACTGAAAAAATTACCCAACAACAACATAACTTTTCCAATGAATGGCGTCACTCAGCCTGGTGTTTTGCATTTATCAGTTTATGCTTTAATTAATACTTAATATATTTTCATATCATAACCCTCTTCCATTATTTCTAGCTCAGGAGGATTCCTATGACTTGCCTGTTCCTTTCTGTCTTCTAGTCATCCAAACTTTGAAACCTGGGAGTCAGTCCTAACTTGATGCTTCTGCTTATTCATCCTTATATCCAGTCATCAGGGCTTGCTAAGAACAGGAGAAAAGGAATTTATTAGTGAAATATAGGAAAAAAGATGGGCTGATTAACCGTGAAATAAGGGCAATGGAAGACAAGTAGGCAGTTCACAAATTCTATTGGCATCCTTGAAATGTCAGGAAAAAATAATGAAGGTCTTTGACATGTGGAGAATTGTCTAGGAGGACCTGGGTAGGCATGGATAGGCTGTGAAGATCTACATTGTTGGAAGGGTCATGCAGTTAAATGAGATCATGGATGCATTTGAATCTTTGAGAGAGTTCCTTTATATCTCTTCATATGTTCTTATTTATTCCTCTTGCCACCATCTCAGTTGAGAACCTGATCACTTGACATCTAAATTATGACAATTGATTTCTGGTGCTTATACTTACCTCTACTCTCTTCCACTGAAGAATCCAGCCTGAATGCCATATGTGTCTTCCAATTGAATGTGACTTTACATCATGATTCTGTTGGAATCAGAAACCTTCAGTGGTTCCCCATTATCCAAAGAAATAGTCCAAACTAAAGTTATCTTTGATCCTAATTGTCTATAAAGGCTTTTCCCCTCTGGAATCTTTGTATAGCAATTTGTTCACATCTGACATTTACTTATAATATCTTATTTGTATTATACTTATTAATCTATGGGGGTGGTAAATTCTATGAGAGACTGATAGAACTTTTGCACCTCTCTTGCCATCAGATACAGTGAGCATAGGGATAGGGCTTGTGATTTCATTGATAAAGGAAATTCCTGAGTGAGGAAACTCCCTCTAGCAATGCAGGCCCATACCTTTTCTGCAAATTGTAGTGTTAGAGAGTTACCCAGAGCATTTAAGGTTGAAGTGACTTTTCCAGGGGTTATACAACCCGTCCATATCAGAGGCAGGATTTGAATTCAGGTCTTCCTTGTTTTGAGTGGCTCTTTATCCATTACAGTACTCTGCCTGTCATGCTAGTAGAGGTTTAATTAATGATTGAATTGAATTTACTTGAATGACGGCTCTCTATTATCCATCCCCAAACTTTTAACTCTTACTACTTTCCAATATGAACTCTTTCCTTTAGCCTAGCAGGGGAAAGTCACTATTCTCCAAACATCTTGCTCATTCATGTTTTTATTCATATTGTCCCCCATTGTCCCCATCTCCCTGGAGTGCCTTTCCTACATCTTTCTGCCTATCCAAATTGGGTACTAGGGGTGGCAGAGAACAGTAATAAAACAGTCATCAGGTCTTCATTGAATTTTTTGTGCTCAGAAATGTTCTGGGCCCAAACCAGATTGACTCTAGGTGTTAGCCAACTCCCTAGTTCTGTCTGAATGTTAGTTTCCTCCTATTGGGAAATGAACTTACTATGAAAGTAATTGACATTTACTTTGATGTTGACCACTAGCATGCATTATTAATTCTTGACAAAAATATCATTCTGTGTGGTTCTCACATCTTCTCCTCCATCGTGGTTATGCACATCCAGTCACTCTGTATCTTTCGTTTGTAGAATTCATTGCTTTTCATTCTATTTTATTAGTATGTTGAGGGTGGTGTTATGTGGGTAATGTTTTGGCTTTTCCTTTATAGGTTATCTATGTCCACATGGATCTACCTAGATGTGGATATCGGGAAGGCAAGAATAGATATCTCTAGCCTCTCCTCTCCTCATCCTCCTCCAAGAGAGATTCTGGTCCCAACAAAGAGGGGAAGATGAGGGTTGGGAACAGAGATTAGCCACTCTGCTATTTTTGGAGAGAAGGACCACTGGCTTAGAATTATATCTGCTCCCTTAAATGTTATTAGTCTAGAAGAAGTAACCTTTAGGTTCAAATTACACTCCTAATCACTATTTCTTAATTGGAAAAGGAGAGTTCCAAGCTTTATATCCAGGGCTTGAATCCCTTCCTACCAAATGCCAGTTGCACAAGCACACATCAATCAATCATTAAAAATTTATTCATAACCTATTATGTGCCAGGCACTGTGCTAAGTACTAGGGATATAAAAAGAGGCAAAAAATAGTTCCTGTTCACAATGAAGAGAGAATCCCATTAATTGACCCGTTGAGGTGAGGTTTACATAAGAAAATGAAGGCTACATTAGATATCCCATTATTTCTTTTAGAGCTTTTCTCTGGGATATTACTATTAGAATAATTTTATCCCTTAGAAATAATAAACAGCGATATAATTAAGTTCTCTGTTGTGTTTCCTAAAGGATTTAGTTCTTTATTATAATATCACCACGAAGGAAAATTGACTCAGAGTCTTTTAATCTTAAACTAAAGGACCTCAAAGTTCATCTTTTTTCCTAAATCAATCAAGTAATCAACAAACATTTATTAAATACCTCCTGTGTGCCAGACACAAAGCTAGACACAGGTGATAAAAATACAAAGAATTAAAAATTGCCACTGTTAAGCAGATTACATTCTAATGTGAGGAGATACATATATGATTATATACCTAATAAATAAAAAAAGTAGAGAAATACAAGGTAAGATGGGAGAGAGGGCACTGGCATCTAGGGGTTCAGGAAAAGAGTCATATGGAAAGTATTTGAGCTGCTTGTTGAAGGAGAAGGATTCTGTGAGGCAGTATTGAGAAGGGAGTATATACTAGCCATGAGGAATAGCCAGTGAAAAGGAACAAAAATGGGAGATGGGGACCCTGTAGGAGGAACAGAGAGAAAAGCTGATTGGCTGAATCACCGAGTCTGGGAGGAGAACAGTATACAATGAAATGGACCTAAGAAGAGCCATTACATTTTTTTGACTCATTGGTAACAAACTAGAGGAGTGAGATATTGAATCAAATTGCCAATTTTGAATACCAAATTTTAAAATTTCATTTGAGATAAGATTACCTCTTCTTGGAAATATCACTATTTTTTTTTTGGATTTTTTAGAATTTGGAGATACAGTTATTGGCCTGATTCATGTTGTAACTGAGCCTCAAGTAGCTTTGAAAACACCTTAATACCACACAGGGAGAACTTTCTATTTCTTCCAAGGGTAATTGACATTTATAATTATCTCATCCCATAGGTACTGGTGAAATCCACCTAATGAAAATCTACAAAAGAAATGGAACATTACTTGAATGTCAGTGGTGTCTAGAGGTATAAATGGGATTATATGCTTAGCTATGGTGATTCTTGTTTATGGGCTAATGTTTAGGTTTAATTTTTTATATTTGATGTCAAGATAGAATATTCTCCCCAGGCAGATTGGCAGGGACCTAAAGTAAGATACAATCTCACCTCCTGTGGCCTTTTGTTTTGGAACCCTCTAATGCGCATATTATATACTCTTGTATATTATAGCTATTTGTATTGGTATGTTATATAGTTATGAAGCATGGTGAACAACAATATCTGAAAAATTTTCAGCATCGTGGTGCCATAATGGCATGGCAGCAGAGCGTGATTGTAGAAAGAACATGGAACAAAGAACTTGATAATTTTGTTGCTGGCTTTGTCACTAATTAGCTGTGTGTCCTAGATATGACACTTCTCTGGAACCTGGATTCAACATCAAACAGATATGATAATATTACCTATTTTACCTAACTTGTGAGGTTGTTAAAAAGGAGAAACCAATGAAATAACAGTTAAGTGCTTTAAAAAAAACTAATATACTTTGCAATTTGAAGGTCACAGTGCTAATTATATTTTTAAAGAAAATGTGCCTGTTTTAGTAGGAAAGTGACCCCATATCACACTCACTATGGAGAATTGTCATTTAAATACTTCTTTACTCCTTCTATATTTGGAGTAAATCAGAGAAGGCATCATTTAATTTCTTTTTATTTCTGTTTTCCCCTATTGTTTGGGTGCAAAATTTTCACCTAATAGTGTATGTCAAAAACATAATAGGCAAAAACCATCAAACCAAAAAACTGTCTGATTGAACTTCAGCATATGGAAAATTTCAGCAAATGCTATCAATTGGAGGTTTTGATTGGCATATGTTTGGCATTTATCATATTATGACACATGAAGCACTGAGCAGTAATCTAATAACAAGCCGCCTGATAGAAACAAGAATGGAAAATGTCATATCATTAACCCAATGCAATAAACGCTGACAAAAACGTATGAATAATGCAAACATTGACATGCTAGAGGAAAAAAAAATAGTATCAAGGGAAAAGTAATGTTTCCCTAATCAGTGCCTGGGTAGTTATTACTATTTGACACTTACAACCTACTATATTTCAATTAGCCAGACATTTTGCTCCTGTTCACTGAAATGGGACATCACATTATTAGTGGAAATGGAATGTACTTAAAATGGTCACATTCAGATTTCATTGAATTGTCTTTCCAGCCCAAGAATGTCATTAATACATTAATAGTCTCTATTTGCTTAGGTTTAGTTTTGGAAAAGTTTTTCCTTTCACTAAGTCATCTAGGGAGTATCTGAGGATCCTTGTGAGGATGTATATGTGTGTGTGTGTGTGTGTGTGTGTGTGTGTATATATATATATATATACACACACATAAATGTGTATCATGCATATATGTGCACATGTAACACATATATGCACATGCAATTTTATATCATATAGGGTTATATAGTTATTTATATGTGTATAGTTAACCCTCTTTTCTGTGTGTTTGAAACCCCAGTCTTGTAACCTGATGGACCAAAAATAAAAAAAATAAAAAAGAATACTTTGACTCCCGTTTTATTTAGATATCTAACTTTATATAAGATTTTGTATAAAGAGGTATCATACTTCCTCAAATCTATATACTCTCAATATAACTTGTATTAGGTGAAATGGTATATAGAACATTGACCTGGAGTCAGGAAAATGTGAGTTCAAATAAGGATTCAGATACTTACTAGCTGTGTGACCCTGAACAAATCATTTAACCTTTGTCTACCTCAGTTTCTTCTGTAAAACAGTGGAGATGATAATAGCACTTATCTTCTAGATTATTGTAAAGATCAAATGAGATAATATTTGTGAAGTGATTTACAAACCTTAAAGTATTATTTAACTGTTACTACTACTGATACTACTAATACTCCTACTGGTACTCCTACTCCTACTACTACTACAAAATAATGACAATATTCCTCCTATTTTCTTACATCACAATTTTTAGGCAGAAATGCAATTTGTTTTTCTCAGCAAAATTGTTTTCACTGGTAAAATATCAAATAGGAGCTTTGAATACATAAAATCTTGAGTAGAACAGAGAGACATTAAAAATACATTCTTTTATTGTCCTATTAGTTTTATTCTTTATAACTTTTCCTTTCATTTTCCCTAACTTTCACTTTTAAAAAGTTATAAATAAGAGTTAATGTATTTAATTCTTCTTACTAAACCTTACAGTCGAGGCTTTGGTAGGGCATTGTGGTTGATGCCAAAGCAGCCCACCATGAGGTAAATTTAGCATCTCACTTTTGTTTATGATAAAGAGTAATAAACATACCAAATGCATGATTTTCAAGAGCCTGACTCTGGGGCATAGAGGGAATGTTTAACGCTACCAGACCTTTAGCAAAATTTCAAGTAGGATGACCTCCTACCTTTATTTCTTCTTTCTGATTCCTACCTGATGGGTTCATGCTACCACCATGCTGACTTCTAGGCACATACTGTCCAAAGATTTCCTACTTCATAATCTCAACCAGGCCTATCCTTTGGGTGGCATTTCAATTTTGCTCAAAACATACCCCATTCATATAGAATCATTACTAAGAGTCTTATAAGTTAGCAACTCAATCGTTAGCCTGTTAGCCTATTATGTAGTAAGCAGGGGAAGTGAATATGCATTTATTAAGTGCTTGCTATGTGCCAGGCACTGTGCTAAGCACTTTTTGCAAATGTTATCTCATTTGACATAGCAACATGTGTACTGAAAGTCTGGGTGTGTTGTGATGTCTTAGGTACCATGAGGATATGTAAATGAATGTTTTTTGTTATGAGGATCAAATTCAATAATGTATATAAAACCTCAGTGTACTAAGCAGATGTCAATTTGTCATCATAATCATCCTAATTTTATACTCAAAAGTATAAGAAGTATCTAAGAATTTATAAAATGAAAGGCAGCAGAAAGAAAACATCAAAGTAATAAAAGATATCAGTGCATGAACATGATTTTAAAGAAATACAAAAATATAGTATTTTGCTATTAAAATTAAATTATTAACTTTTTGAGCTTAGGTTTTTGAGAGTATGAAAACTAGACCATTTTATGAGACAGATGCAGAATTTTAAGATGACAAGATAACTAGGGGGAATGACATGGCTAATACAGTATTTAAAAAATCTCTTAAGGGGATGGTGTGTTGTGGATTCCTGAACTACATAATTTAAAGCTCAAATATGAGTTTGTCCTTTTCAAGTTAATAGAGAAATCTCTCTTATTAATAGATTATAAGATCAAAAAGTATACCCTTAGACATGTCTACATAGAGTATATGGAGACTAGCAAAGGGATAAGCCAGGACTTTAAATAATTTTAGCCAGCAAAGGACAAAATGTTTTGTGGCCACGTCGAAAGCAAGACAACAAAGTATAGTATAAGATGACTAATTATAGGGCTGGGCAAGTAAACAATGGATGACACTACAAGAGCTGAAGTTTTAATACCTGCTTTGCTTCAGTTGTCACAAACTGTCCGGGATTTCAGACAAGCTCGTTCTGCTCTATAATCATGACAAATGCTGTTGCCAATTAAATCACACCCACTACACACCCTCCCTACCTGCTGCCCACTTCAAAATGCTCTTTGTAAACCTGCTTATACTATTCCTTTTATTCCTTTAGAATTGTTTGGGTCCCTGGCCTATGTGTTTTCATGATGCATGTCTGTGTGTGTGTGTGTGTGTGTACATGCGTGTATATGTGTGTGTGTGTGTGATATTGTTTTAGGCGGGGTGAATGTGGCACACTGGAAAGAACTCTAGTTTTATAGTCAAAGGCTGGATGTTCCTCAGTCGGTTCATCTTGTCCAATCTTCCTGACCTATTTGGGGTTTTCTTGGCAAAGATACTGGAGTGATTTGCCATTTCCTTCTCCAGCTCATTTTATGGATGAGAATACTGAGGCAAACAGGGTGAAGTGACTTGCCCAGGGTCACACAGCCAGGAAGTGTCTGAGGCTAGATTTGGACTCATGAAGATGAGTCTTCCTGACCCTAGATCCAACACTCTATCCACTGTGCCACCTAGCTGCCCCTTTCAGAGAATCTGGGTTCAAATCCTGTTTCTGTTGCTTACTGTTACTTCCTGTTGCTTACTACTTGTATCACTATGAACAAGTTACTTAACCTCCCTGTAACCCAGCTTCTGTATCACTAAAATGATATGGTTGGACGTGATGGCCACTGAAGTCGCTTCCAGCTCAAAATGTATGACCGTGAGTCCGTGACCCAACTGTGCGATGCTTTGATGATGTCCTGGGCAGCTGGACAGGGCCCTGGGTCTGGAATCAGAAAGACAGGAGTTGCCTCAGACACTTACTAGCTCTGCGGTCCTGGGCAAACTGCTTAACCGCTCCTTGCCTCAGTTTTCTCAGCGGTAAAATGGGGATAATAATAGCACCTACTTCATAAGGTCGTAGTGAGGATCAAATGACGTAATATTTGTAAAGCACTTAGCACAGCGCCTGACACATTTCTAGCATTTTTATCGGTCACTTAGATGAAAAACAGATTTGCTTGTCATTTTCCAAAACTGGGAAGAATTGCCGACATAAATGATAACAGAATAAAGACAGGAAACTGTCTTAATAGGCTAGAATACAGTACCAATGTAACAAGATGAAACTTAACATGGATAAATGTAAATTCTTGAATTTTGGTCAAAAAAAAAACCGAACCAAAACTATTTCACAAGGACAGAATGGGGAGCCTGAAGCAACAGTAATGGTTTCTATGTAAAAACATCTGGGACTTATGGCTGATCATAAGTTCCTTGTGAACTGACATTAGGATACTCTAATTTTTAAAAAGCCATTATAATTTTAGGTTTCAATAATAAAAATATGGTCTTCTAATCAAAGGACAGCTAATCGGAGAATTTCTACTTCATGGAATATTTTTTTTCAGTTCAGAATTGCATTTTTTTCATTGTTGTAACAGGAGTCGTGAACCAAATATTCACAGCTAATCAGACTGCAGAATAATGCTTATCATCTTTCCATTTTTCCAACTTTTAATTTCATTTCTGATTTTACACTGTAGTAATTTCTTGATTACCCCATATCACTCCACAATACATTGAACAACACCTTGCAACAAACAAAAACAGTCAAGCAAAAGCAATCAACTTAGTAACCGCATCTGTCAATGTATGTAAACTCTTACAGTTATTTTCCCTACCTCTCTACAGAGAGGATTAAAGTATGTTTTATCTTCTGTTGTCCTATTACAAGATTGGTCATCACAGTAGAATTCAGAATTCACCTGCCTTACATTGTTGTTGCTGCAGTAGACTATTGTGGTCATTGTATTCAATAGTATTCCTGGTCCTACTTGCTTTACTCTCTCCATTAACACATCAACAATTCAATCATCTGAAATTACATCCCATCCGCTCATCAGATGAGTATGGAAGGAGAGGTGGAACTAAATCCTCCCTCTTTACAATTGCCCTCCCACTAATTCTCTAAACTCCTCATATTTATATTTTAGCACTCTTAATTGCATTTATATCCATACACCGAAGGATATCAGTGGAAATTTCAGTGAGAGATTTCAATTAAGGAATTTGAGTTCAATTAAGGAAGGAACTTTCCCACAGTTTGAGCTATACCCATACGGAATGGACTGTTTTGCAAAACAGTGATCTCACTGTCACTGCAGGTATTTGAGCTGAGAATGGATGTCAATTTGTCAAGGGTTTTGTGGAGACAATTCCTGCATTAAATAGGATGTTGGACAAATGATGTCTAAGTTCTCTTTCAGTTCTGTGCATTGTTATTTCAGGTAACCTCACTGAAATTCTTTTCTAAATTCTGAAATTAAGCAGATAAATAACCATTTTACTTAAAGAATACGGATCTATGTTTATGTAATATATATAAAATTTCAGAGAACAAGCATCCTTAAACTTGAGATTTCACTGTGTTCTTGTCCGTGTAATTGCCAGTAATTGCAGCATATAGCTTTCTGCACTAAGTACATTATAACTCTATTCCCCTAATAGACTCTATATTCCATCTAAACTTGTTTTTGTTTTACTTCTGTACCCCAGTATCTAAGTGTTCTGAATATCAGGTTTATAATAAACATATTTTTGACAAATTGAACTGAGTCTGAACTACCTAGGATAACCATTTATAAATAGGAAAGCATCTTACAGTCATTATCACTATACTGGAAGCAGTCCACTTTACCTTTGGTCAAATCCCTCCTGGGTTGCTGTCAGAAAAACTTAGTCAAATTCATATCGCTTTAAGGATTTCTACCTTTAGAGTAGACCAATATGTGAAACAGGTGATCATATTTGCAAAATTTCTAGTATTCTACTATATTTTCCCTTTCAGTATTTTTATTTGATTTTTGTATAGCATGATATTATCAATACTTTGTCAGTGAATCATTAAAACATCTTAATTATGAGATTTTTAGCAGATATGCTTTAATTTTAAAGTTGATTTTTTTGCCCTTGCAAAACTATCCTTCAGTTTTCCATTCTTTTCTTTCCACCTACACACGGTATCTTACCAAAGAAATGCATTTCTGATATTAGGCATCACCATCTTATGGAAATAGCTCTTGACTGAGAAAAAGAAAACTCACTTCTAATCCTAGTTTTGCCGTTTAATTATTACTGTGACTTTAGACAAGCCATATCACCTCCTGAATCTCATTGTACTCAAGCATAAAATGGGAGTAATAACAATGCCTGTTGTACATGACTACTACTACTACTACTAATAGCTAGAATTAATACAGTACTTTAAGGTTTGCAAAGTGCGTAACAAATATTATCTTATTCTATCCTTAAAACAACTCTGGGACTTACATGCTATTATTATCTCCTTTTACAAATGAACTGCTCTAAGCATTAAATGTGGTAATAAGTGTGAGAATCCTTTGAAAATCATGAAACTTTATGCATGCGGTCTTCAGCTTGTGGCAATACAGCATCCAATGACTTATATTTGCAACGTTCAGGCAATTATACCTCCTACTATCAGGTAAATGATACATAAATAGTACTTTCATCAGAAAACCTGCTTTCTAATGTATTTTTGGTAAGACTCCCACCAAAGAATAAAAGGTTCCAATGTCTTGGGAATAAACTAATTACATTAAGAGTGTATATGTGTGTGTGTGTATGTGAGTGAGTATATTCAATAAGAGATTCTGAAATAATTTCAAAAAAGTAGTTGTAACAGTGTTTTCAGCAAAAGGGTTTGCTTTGAAGGGCAATGCTTATTTGAATGTATAGTTTCTGGTTCATTTGTGCAAAAATAGGTCATTACTTTCTAGTCACACCTCGTATTTAATATTGAAGAATGGATAACTGAAGGAAAAAGCAATGCTCTAGAATTGGGCCATCATTTTTCTCTTATTGGACATTGTATGCAGGTCTTGTGACAGAGATGGAAAGATTTTTGATTTTATGCATTGAGACTCCAAAAGTGCAGTAGGCCTTTGAGTTTAGCTATCAGTAAATGAAATCATATCAAAGCTTTGAGGCTTTTCAGCATTAGGAATTAACAGTGTGGTGAGAGATCACATGATGAATGTGGTTTTGTGCTTTTTAAGGTAGATACGGCTTGCATAAAGAACAGGGAAGAACCAAAAGCTTTTATTGAAGTGGCAGCTGAACCAAAAGAAAAGATCTCTGATTTTAATTATAGACAATTTGATTTCATTTATTTATTGTTTATGTATTATCCTCCACTTTCTTGCCAAAAGAATTTGATGTAACAATTATTTGTTAATGCCTGAACTTTTGACAGGGACATTTATAGTAAGAAAGAGAAGGAAGCAAATTAGACATGCTAGGACCAGTTTCTTGAAAAGCCATCAATTCTCAGATTCCTGGCAACAACTTTCCAAAGTAGCCCTTCTAAATTTTATGACCTAGATGAAAAATTCCTTTACTTTCTGATTTGTTAAAATAAAAATGAAGTAGATGTTATAAAGGAGTGAGATCTTTCCTTGGCTACCTCGTAAATTCACACCATCTGATTATAATACTATAGCTAAATGTTGTCATCTACCAGGACAATGACTTTAGTACTTAGTTCTCAGTCTTCCTCTTCACCGCAACCCATCTTTGATAACATTAATAGTAGGTGTCATTGATGATCCTTCAAAACTCTGGTCTCCTATGTTATCAATATTAACAGTTTCCATGAGCTGTATTTCTACTCTACTTCAGCCGAGCCACAGAGTTGAATCAAACATTAGAACTCACCATTACCTGAAACTACCTCATTTCAAAGATCCTAGCTGTCTAGTCACAAAAATTCAGTCATTTTTGATTCTTCCTTTTCCTCCACAACATGCCTGCTTCCCCCTACACATACTCTTAGTTGTCTATTCATGTTGATTCTACTTTCAAAATACTTCTCAAATCCGTTACTTTTCATCCTTATATTTCCACTGACTTAGTTCAGGCTCTCATCCCCTCTCTCCTGAACCACTGTAATAGCCTTAGAACTGATCCTCATGGTCATTAGTCGATAGTTCATATTTATTAAGCATCTATTATGTGCTAGGCACAATGCTAACTGTTGGGGATGAAAATTTTAAGAGACAGAGAGTCAGTTCCTGCCTTCAAGGAACTTAAATTGTAATGGGAGAAGAATCTACAAGAGAAAGTGAAGGAAGATGGGGTACCAGAGGGCACCATGATGTTCAAGGAGTCAAAACCCAGTAGAGCAGCTGATGGAAAATGAAGGCAAATGGCTCCGATCTCTCTCCATCTACTGTTTGTCTCTAGCAAAATTGCCAAAATATTTTTCCTAGGATAAAGTTTTGACAGTATCACTTTCCTGCTTAAAAAAATCCTCAGTGATTCTCTGTTGTCTTCAGGACAAAATGCAAGAACATCCTGGCTTTACAAATAAGAATTTTCACATGCTGGCTTCCACCTACCTTTCAAACATGTTAGTTTTACTCACTGGCATCTATTCTGTGAATCAACCAAAGAGTTCTTCCATTTCATTCTGGGTTCTTCTGCCTCTGTTTATTCAACTTGATTTTTCTTCATACTTCTCGTTATCCTCCTCTTTCAAGGCCCAGATGAGAAGCCAGAAGCTCTGCAAAGCCTTCCTCAGCCTTCTCAATTTTTATAATATATGACATAAATTATAACAAATTTTAAAATAATCTATTCTGATATCTCATTTGGCCTCATCTCATTGTACTATACTTATTTGTATATGTTCAGAATATTGACTGTTAGGGCAGGGACTACTTTTCATCATTGCAAAAACTGCACCTTCCATATAGGAAGAGTATTCGCTTTGATTTTTTAATTGGTTACTGTGTAGTTGATTTGTGAACAGTTTATAAAACTTTGCATAATATAACTCTGGAGCTACTTAATCCCCTTCCACCTAATGCTCATTTCTCCAGAAAATGACTACTATATCTCCCCTCAAGGTTTTAGGGGTGGTCCTGAGGGATAAGGGTGGCTTTCTCAAAACTCCCTAATGGTGTGCTTCCCCCATTGATTAATAGATGATATCATTTGGTCAACTGGACAATTAGTTTTTTTATGAAAGATATTTACTAACGTGGTATAGTTAGAACAGTTGTTATAAAGCATTCCCCTTTCCAAAGCCTATGCCACAATCTCCCACAGCTGTATACAGAATCCAGTAGAAAATGGGCTCAAATTCCTATACATGTGGTAAGGGGCTAATTCATAGCTCCTGCTAGTTCTTTTGTGGAAGTCTTAAAGATTTTCCCCTTATTTATGGTGTTACTTTTCTATTAGGCTTCTTGCAGAATCTTGAATCTGGCTTCTTGTTACATCCAGTCTGTCCTCAGCTCTGGAAACAGACAGGGGCAAAGCTTTAACTATCCCAGAGGCTCTGCTAGGCTACTGATGAAAGCGCAGATTTTCAAAAGTTCATGGGTATCCTCAGGCCAGGAGTGGGTGAAGACCAAGACTGAGGTCCAAGGCAAGATGTTCTCTATTTGTTCCCCAGCCTACCACGACACCAAGTGATTCTTTCTCCAGGCCTTGGTTGGACAGTATGCAACCTAAGCTAACAGAATCTTGAATCCCTCTAATTACAAACTAGCTTTCTGGTTTGATACAAGACCTACAGGGCATGCCCATTTCCCTCAACCAATCCAAACAGACTTTCTCTTGCACCTACTTAAAATTCCCAGGCTAGTCACACCTAATTTATCCCTCTAGTCTATAAATTCATTGGGGATATGTTCTTACCTGATAAAGGCATCAGACCCAAGTGGGTAGTATGACTGATAAATAGATACAATTAACTCCAAACTTGACATATAGTTGATAAAATTTGGTATTTGTCATCATTGCTATAAATCCTTGTTAGGCCCTTTTTTTTTTTAAACAGGCTCAATCTTATCTTCTCAGTTTATTGTCTCTTCCAGTAGTGTACTTTGCTTTCAGTTCTAGGATCATCTATACAGATCTAAGATTCTATTGTTCTTATGACAGAAACTAATGGGAAAATAAAATTCATATAACAGAAATTTGTTTATTTAAAAAAAACTCTGTGGTCAAATCTCTTCTAAGAAAGGAACTCTTAAAATATATCTTGGACTTTGATGTCTATTTCTTTTGAATTTGCCTTCTATATGAGTACCATTTTGTTTGAGACCTTATCAAATGCCATTGGATATGGCTTAGCTGTAAAATTCTGCTACAGAAACCCTGGATTTTTTCCAGGTAGATGCTGACAAGAATTGTTTAAGCATTGTTTAATGTTACTTGGTGATTGTAAGCATCTGTTTCATGGTCAATGAGGAGAATGATTCAAAAAGTTTCTATTTTCCTTGGTATGATTGATATTTTGTGCCACTCTATGAGGCCTGAGATCTAAGCAGACAGCTTAGGAACCTTTTCTTTGGTTGTTGTTTCTGATTTAAATCCAGGATTCACATGCTATTAATCTATTGTTGGAATTTTTGATTTTTTCATGAAGATAACAATAATGGAAGTAGAGGACAAAATTGACCTGTAGAGTTTTAGACCCAGAATCATTTTTGGCAATGGGAAAAGTGAAAGATAATTAAGGTGTCAGTTACATGAACATCTATGAAATATTTTTGGCTGAGTTGCCCAAATATTTATTTACCCATATGTCTAGATTTCTGCATGAGAATAACAGAATCCTGTGTTTCAGGTTAGAGTTGCTCTTTTTCTCAGAGGACAGCGATGTGTTTTATATGAAAAAGTAATCCCTGTAAGTATATTTCCTTTATTTAAAAAAATCATCTATCAGAACAACCAATATAAATAAAAATTGAAACATGCTCCAAAGACACACTTTTAAGCAATTGGCCACTGCATTAAAATGTCCCAGGGTTTCTATTTTACCAATGCTTCTGTTTAGAATTATGCCAATCCGTCTTCATATTTCCTCTTCTACACTACTCTAATTGTTCTGGCAGTTCGCCACACTTGGGCCTAGGCAGTAATCACTCGGCACTGAGGATATTTTGCCTTTCTAATTTGACTGACAGAACAAATTCCGTTTTTTAAATTGCTGTCATGTGGTTTTTATCAGTAAATAACACCCGTTTTGCTAGGGCATGTGTACATCGAGATAGACAGCTCTGTCTTTTTAATGTTCGTGTTCTGCTGCTGAGGAGGAATGACTAAAAACAGTCACTGCTTCATCTGCAGGAGTTATGAAGGCCCTTCACATTGAGAACCATTCTTGTTGAAATCCAACTCAGTTCTGCTTCCCCTTCTGTTGTTCCCCTTCTACGAGATAGTAAGGCACAGGTGGTGTAAGTGAACAGGTCTCCTAGAACATAAGCTAACATGGCCCACACATTGTCATGTTCTACAGAAATGTCACTAGATTTAATTTTGTTAGCTAAAATAAAATGCTCAGATGTAGGCAGTGCAAATGACTCTTTGTTGCTTCTGTGGGTGATTAGCCTGTTTTATGCCAGTGGAATTGGGTGAATGGCCCATGATCATTCAGATAAAGTTCTACTACCATATATTAAAAATCTAATTCAAGCTAACTGCTTCAAGATTACGTTGACCAAACTTGGTCTCAAAGAAAATATATGTGAAGACTCCTCCCTTTTCTTCTTTGAAGAGATGGATGCATATGGGTATGTAATACTGTCTATAATGCCCTATTTTTTTATATATTAGTTTGCTGTATGTTTTTCCCCTTCTCTGAATGTTATAAAGATTTTCTGGGTTGAATAGGCAGGAGACATTAGGAAATGTAGTTCATTTTAAAAAGAAGATAGTGATAAAAGTTTATTAAAAAATAATTATAGCTAACATTTCAGTAGTGTTTACTAAATGCCAAGTGCTTAACAAATATTGTCTCATTTAAGAACAACCCTGAGAGATAGGTGCTATTTTTATCCCCATTTTCCAGGAGAGGAAATTGAGACAGAAGTTAAATGACTTGCCCAGGGTCTCACACCTAGTAAGTGTTTGAGGTCAGGTTTGAATTTAGGTCTTCCTGACTCCAGGCCTGGCATTCTGTCCATTGTGTCACTGAACTCCCCCTATATTTGTTTAGGACTGTAAGAGTGAATTGAAAGGTCAATCTCTTATTTCATCATACATGATTTGCTTCTTGGACTTTTGACTTGCTGTAATATGGCTTGCCTTATAGTAAATGGTTTGTGAGAAACATAATTGGAAAATGTTGGGTTGAAACTAGAGTTCACATAGATGAGGTGGGTTGAAGCAAGAGGCAAGAGTAAAGTTTTCAGAAGTAGAATTCTCTCCCTCCTCTCACTTGTCAACATCCTGCCCAAACTTTACATGTCACTTCCTTCATGAAGCCCATTCCAGTCAACTTATTTAGGGTGACTTCCCCCTTGTAGCTCTTTGGTCTTTACCTATAATACTTGTATTTTGGCTTGCATTATAGTTATCTGTACATTTTTCTTATTTTCATGTAAGATTATAAGCACTTTGAGGAAAAGGACTCTTACCTATTTTAATGCTACTATTTAAAATATTTTGTATGTGTATTTATAAGTGCTTAATAAATATTTGTCAAGTGAATAAATGAATGTCAAGGTAGAAAGAAAACAACTGGAGAAAAATCAAAGTCCTATATTTACCATTACAATTCTACTTCCCTAGGTTGTAAGTTAATATTGTATCTTTTGTAGTTCTAGAATAATTTTAGTTCAATCAATACTTGTTTTTTTTTAATTTATTCAACTATTTGGTAAAGTCTGCCAAGGACTTGGCTTTATAAGGTTAGCTCGCTCAACACTTCTACAAAATCGGTGTGGTTAATTGATTAAAAGAGCTTGATTATTCAATAATATAAAAGATAGAAATATTTATAATGTTTATTCTTCAAAAGTGTGGTGAAGAGTAATTTAGAAAAAGTGATAATGCATAATAATATATAGAAAGCACAAAATATATTGACTGGAAATTTTAAATTCCTTTATTATTTGTGAGAATGACCTTAAATTGTGTTTATTTCTCTCTGTATGTGTATACACGTAAACCAGAGTTGTATGTACATGTGTCTCTCTCTATATATATAGAGACACATGTACATACAACTCTTGGTTTCCATCAAACACCCATCAAACTGGCATATATATACACACATATGTATATATACACACATGTATGTAGATAATGTATAGGTAGATGTGCATGTATATATCTATGTGTAGATACATATGTGCTGTGGAACTGATATCTATAGGTAGGTATATCTGTATGCACATGGGTGTGCATATGCATGTAATATTGTGTATGCATGTGTATACGTGCCAATCTAATGGGCATATTGTGTATATATGTGTATGCAAATCTAATGGGTGTTAGTTGGAATCTGAGGTGTTTTAATTTTTATTATTAGTAATGATTTGCAGCATTTTTTCATGTAATTGTTGAGAGCTTGCTTTTCTTCTTTTGAAAAAAAATGTCTTTATATATCCTTTGATCATTTATTTATTGTAGAATGGCTCTTGTTCTTATGTATTTGTATCAATTTCTTAGATCTCTTTGATTTCCAAACTTAGAGAAATTAGTTCTAAGGAGTTTTTCCTAGTTAACTGCTTTCCTTCTAATTCTATAAACCTTCATTTTGCTTATACAAAAAAAAATGTCCTTTCAGTTCCCTCATTTTACCAAGATTCAGAGGAACTGAGTAGCTTATTAAAGGTCACATAGGTATTAAGTGACATTGAAGCCAGGCTTGCTGACTCCCAGTCCGATGTTTTTTGTTCCTACTGGCCCATGATTTTTTTGTTATTTTAGTCAGAAAATCACTAGACAACATTGAGTAAACATCTGTAAGATGGATGAGAAAATATTTCTTGTGGTACCACTAAAGAGGAAATACATTGATGTTTTTGTTCCATGTTTGAATCTTTTCTTAGCCTTCATTATATTTTAAAATAACAATAACCAAAAAAAAGTCTCTTATCAGTTACTTCAAAGTTTATTGTTATGAAACTGGCAAAGTTACTTTAATTATTAACATCTTCTAAATCACAGTACTGACTCTGAGCTTGAATTAAAGATAATCAAAGAAATGTTCCTCATTATAGAAATCCTATACATGGCCAATCATTTTCATTGTCAATACCTGAAAAATTATAAGCTTCATCTGAATTTTTCTATCTAGCCAGCACATGATTTTATCAACATCTTTTAAGAATGGTATCAAATGTCAAATGGCAAGGCAGACTCAACAATCATAAAGTTATGGAATAAATTAATTTCATTAGTATTAAAACAATGCTTACATGTATTTCTATTAAGATGCATAGTTATAGGGAATTGGTGATAAATAGCAACAAAAAAAAGAGGGCAACCTTTCTATGTATAAATCATATAAAAGAATGTTGGCTTTGTGTGTCTTTCATGACTCATCACATACTTTGAAGAATAGACTATTTTTAAATCAATTCCACAGTAAAATTTTGGTTGAAACAATCAATTATGTACCTTTACTATAGGACATGTTTAGAATGAATGTAAAACAATATTAACAAGATTGGATGCAAGGAACATTGCTAAGTTGATATAACAAGAGATATGATCAGAATAGTTTCCGTATATAACACTGCTGTCTGTGGAGTAACCATAGACTATGATAACTAACAGCAATGATAGTACTGGTAACGTTTATATGAGGAGTATGAAAGAATTTTACTGTTCCTATTTTGCTATCTGTTATTTACTTGTTGACTTTAGTCATTTTTAATTTCTAATTCTATTTCCTAGAGGATGTAAGCTGTCTAGTTTTCATTATATAGTACTTTGCATAATTAAATGCTTAATAAATGCTCTTTATTTATGGTGATAGATAATCAATAAAGAAGTTAGAATATAAAGGCATTGGAATACAGAGACCATATTATTCAGGGCGCACATTTTGCTATGTCTTTAATAGATTTTAAAAAATCGCTTTTGCAAAATTTTATTTTCTCTTCAAGAGTAAAAATGCTTTTGAAAATATTTGGAATGCCTAGCATGTTCAAGGAACTATGCTAAGTGCTGTGGAAGATAAAAAGATAAATAAAAATAAGTCATCCCCTCAAAGATCTTGTGTTCAAGTAGAGGAGGTAAGACAAGGACACAACTTACAAAAAAAGCCAGAATATAATATGTACAGCAAGAGAGAGATAAAAAGAGTATTGTGGGACTACAGAGAAGGGGGATCACTTCTAATAAGAGGATGAGGGGAAGGGGAGAGGAGTATTACCGAAGACTTCACGAACAGTATGAATTTGGGGACCGCTAGGTGGCACCTGCCCTGGATTCAGGAGGATCTGAGTTCAAATCCGACCGAGACATGTAACACTTACTAGCTGTGTGACCCTGCGCAAGTCACTTAACCCTGTTGCCTAGACCAAAAAGAAAAGAAAAAGAAAAGAAAAAAGTATGAGTTTGACCTGGACCTTGACAGATTGATAGAATTTTCAATAGGTAGACCTGAAGGGAAGGAAATTTCAGGAAACAAGGTCCAGAATGAGCAAAGGAATGAAAGTAATAAAACATGAGTAATTGTGACTGTGGAAATGACAACAATTCAATCCATCTTGAATATTGTAGGATGCTTGCATGGTGGTGTTTTATAACTTAAGACAAAAAATAATTAAATTCATTGATCAATTCTGTACAATAAACCTTACAACTTTCTGCAGCTTAGAAGAAACTTTCATCATGCAATATGTTCTGCTTTACTTGCAGTTAGTCTCTTTATATGACTTGGCACTGAGTTCAGACGATTTTAGCATTCTTTAATTATTTTTGTTTGTTTGTTTTTATTTATTTATTTTTGGCCAGGCAACTGGGGTTAAGTGACTTTCCCAGGGTCAGACAGCTAGTGAGTATGATGTGTCTGAGGCCGTATTTGAACTCAAGTCCTCCTGACTCCAGGGCCGGTGCTCTATCCACTGCACCATCTAGCTGCCCTCCATTCTTTAATTCTTGATCATGAAATTACATTTTTGTCTCATTGGATATTAAACATACCATTGATGAACAGTTCATACGAGGTATTAAAGCATATTTATTTCTATCACTTGGATAAAATTCTTAGCTCTCATTGCATGTGGCATAATACCAGATTATATTGAAATATTTCATCTCCATTTGGTAATTTGGATAATTCTAGAACAATTCTGCATCTTGATATCTTTGATGTTTATCAAAGTCGTCATTCCCTTATTGAGGAAAAGACTTGTAGGACCATTGAAAGTAAAACATCCCTAAAATGTTTTTGAGTGAATGCTTTCCAGCCTGATGTAGATTGCTCACATTTTACAGGCTAACTTCATCTTCATCTGCTGAGTGCAGTTTTAATATGTATGTTTGGCATATTGAATGAAAAAGCGAATTTCATCAGGGAAAATTACCTTTTCCCCCACTCTTGGGTACTCTTTGCATTGTTTTGTTCCTGACAAGTGTTTTTTATTCATGGTAACAAATAATTTTTGTGGTTAATGTTATTTTTGTTGTTATTGTAGTCATTGGCATTATCATTGTTCTTGTCCTTTTGTTTTGCTGGACTTCCAGCTTTAAGAAGCCTCCACCTCACTGTAGAGCACTGGTAACAACCCACCCAGCTATCAGGTCCCTATGGATTTCTTTGTTTTCTGAGAATTAATTAGATTGATTTGTAGTGATGATTTGTCAGTTCTTTACTGCCGGGTGGGTTTTTTTTTCTTTTTTTACTGCACTTTCGTTTGTATCTTGATCTTACTGACTCTCTTTCGTTGTGGGTTTTAATAAACCTTAAAATGACTGAATTCCCTACAGCAGCTACTGCAATATCCTTAACAGTAATCTAAATGTTCTCTTGAAGGGCTACAACTTTTCCACATTTGCTTGGAATAATATCCATTCTTTAACTACATAATTAAAAACAACAAAGGAAAATAATAAAACATATGTATGGCATAAAATCCAGCATTCTTGTGAGAAAGAACTTATTAAAGGTAGGGAAACCAACTCAATCCAGTCAATACCTTTAGATTTTTGCGTTGAGGAGTCTAAGCAATTTTTAGGGGGCAGAGTCCCCTTTAATTTGACTACAAAAGAAATCTCCCCCATGAAAAACAATTGGCTCTCTAGGTATCAGCAACCATTGTGTAATTTATAGTTGTAAAAGGAGGGATTCTTAATCTCGAGTCCATGAACTTAAACAAAAAAGAAGATAATTATATTTCAATATAATTTATTTCCTTTCTAATGCTATATATTTTATCTTATGCACTTAAAAACATTATTCTGAGCAGGGTTCCAGGGGCTTCACCAGACTGCCATAGTGGACCATGACACAAAAATGTCTAAGGACCCGAAGAGGTTAAGTGTCTAAGGCCATACAATCAATTTACAACATAACCAGTACTGGATTCCAGGTCTTTTTGACTCCACAGATGACTGACCTACTACCATGGCTTACAAGGTTGTTATTAATTAATTTTATTTAAAAAAAGAACTTAAAATTAAGCTATCCAGACTATAATAGGGTTATCATGAGTTCATGATATGTGCATATTGAAAGAAGAGCTATTACTTACTATTACCTAGTGCGATTACTTACAAAAGGATCGAATCAGTATTTGATTTGGTAATATACTACAAACACCCCAAGACTTTCCACATCTCGTTGACATAATTAGTGATCAAAGTGCAGTAGTAACTAATGAGCATCTCAAGTTGTAGATTGCTATTTAGTGTTTCAAAATTTGAGAACTGGTATTTCCAAGATGTGACTATTTTTCTTCTGTGTTTTTTTTAAAAAGGATTTAAAATGATGACTACCAAATGTTGCCTCTGGTAACACAACTTAATAATATTGACTTCTAGGTTTACATTTTCCGCAGGAAAAGAAACATAAATTGTTTCAGTTGAGTTCAACTCTGATAGTAGAGACTATTTTCTTTGTCATTCTTATAAAGCAACACATGTTTAGTCTTATATGAATGGGAGACTTTATTGAATCTACTTTATAGTCCCAGCCATTGTTTGGGCTAAGGTCCATAGAGTACAATCACCTTCATAAATAAGCATGATAGTGCTGATCAGGGTTTTGGGAAGACCAAAGTCCTGGGGTCATCCTCAAATTCTGCCTGAGACACCCACTAGCTATGGGACCCTACCCAAGTCAATTAACCTCTCTTAGCCTCAGTTTCTTCATTTGCAAAATGAGGCTTCAAAAACCACCTACGTCATAGAGTTTTAATGATCAGATGAGAAACTATAAGGCATTTGGGGAACTTTAAAATATTAAAAGTTAGCTATTGTTATCAGTACTGTTACCATTACTATTATTATTATTATTGATAAATGTAGGCTTATATTCATACTGATTTTTGTCACTTTTTTAAAAACAAAATTTAGCTATTAAACAGAACAAAGATGAAAACAAACTGCTACCTGCAAAAACAGTTAGAAGTTTTGAGAAATATCAGTCAGTCAGTATACATTAAGCAGCTTTGTGTCAAGCGCTTTGCAAAACTCTGGGGATACAGAGAGACAAAAGACAGTCCCTGCTCTCAAGAGTTCACAATCTAATGGAGACAACATGCAAACGAATATATATAAACAAACTGCATACAAGATAAATAGGAAATAATTAACAGAGGGAAGACCCTATAATTAAGAGGGATTGGGAAGGCCTCCTTTAAAAGATGGGATTTTAGCTATAACTGAAGGGAATTCAGGGAAGTCAGCAGGTGGCGTTAAGGAGGGAGAACATTCCATAAACTGGGGATAGCCAGAGACAATGGCTGGAGCAAAGAGATAGTACATATTGTTCGTGGAACAGCCAAGTTCTTGTGTTGCATGAGATCTTAGAAGCATGACCAAACTCATCAACGATGATCCTAGGAGAGTAACAATTCTATACACTTGTGTGCTTTCATGTATGTGAATTGTAGGTTTTCCCTTATCATCCTGAACAGGAAAGAAGCTGGCTAGGGAGGATTGCTTGGTACGATGAAAAGAAAAAAGCAAGAGGAACCAGGTTCAAATCCCACTTTGATATTTGTTGTGTTATTGTTTGGCCATTTCGGTCACATCTGACTCTTTATGACCCCATTTGGGGATTTTTTTTTTTTTTTGGCAAAGATTTGCTATTTCCTTCACCAGCTCATTTTACAGATGAAGAAACTGAAGCAAACAGGGTGGCCAGAGTCACACAGCTAGTAAGTGTCTGAGGACAGATTTGAACTCAGGAAGATAAGTCTTCCTGACTCCAGGCCTGGAGCCTGGGCACCCCATGGCTGCCCTTGATGTTTAGTACCTGTGTAACAATGGACAAGTCACTTAATCTCTCTAAGCCTCAGTTTCCTAATCCGTAAAGTTAGAGAGTTGAGCTAAATGACGTCTAAGGTCTTTTTCAACTCTACATCTATCATCCTATGGTCCATTCTAAAACCAAGCTAATCCATAATGGCTTATGAGACATCTTGTCTCCATGGATGGAATCCCAGACTAGGTGTCAAGGACCATTCTCTCAATCCAACCTTGGATACTTACTTAGTAGTTATGTGAACTTTGAACCCAGCTTAGACCTTTAGTTTCTTCATTCATAAAACTGAGTTAATACCTCATGTACTACTTCCCTCACAAGGTGTTGTTAGAAAGGTATTTGGGGGGGCAGAGCCAAGAGGGCAGAGTAAAAGCAGTGACTTGCTTGAGTTCTCCCCCAAACCCCTCCAAATGCCTATAAAAATGGCTCTAAACAAATTCTAAAGCAGCAGAACCCACAAAAAAGACAAAGTGAAACAAATTTCCAGCCCAAGACAACCTGGATGGTTGATCAGAAAGGTATGTTGTGCTGTGCTGGGAGAGGAACACAGTTTGGGGTTGGCACACAGACCTCAGCAAAACTGGAGCAGGCCTCAGAGGCCTAAATCATGGGCAGCTGTGGTGGCTTCCAGACCTCTCAACTGACAAACCCAAAGACAACTTAGAAAGTTAGTGGGAAAAGTCTGTGTCTGTGGTGAGAGAGAGAAGTGCGGTGGTCTCAGCTCCAGTCCCCAAGCTCGGCCTTTGGGGTGGCAAATGCCTCCTGAGCTTCTGGCCCACAGACTGAGGGAGAATTGAATGGCTAATCAGAGGGGGATTGGAGGGATCTCTCTGCTGGTACAGGATTCTCTTGCTTTGCCCGTGCTTGCATCTGGGTCACAGTTCTGGATGGTGGTCCTGGGGCAAGGAGGAGCGCTGGCATGGTGGAGCTTGTAGTGGCAGTATGGAAAAAGAGTGCTTGTGGTCACTCATAGAACAGAGCCCAGGCCAGGAAAGGAATAAACACCTCGGCTTTGATCATACCACCTTGGAAGAACTGAAAATTTTCAGGATCCTAGAAGTAGCTCTGAAAACAGCTACACAAAACCCCTGAAGCCTGAGACAGTACATTCTCCACACTGGAAACAGACCCCCTACCTTAACAAAGAGTTTATAACTCAAGTAATTGGCTGGGATCATGAGGAAGCAGCACAAAAAGAGTCAGACTATATTATCTTACTTTGGTGACAAAGAAGATCAAC
>NW_020954953.1:25447219-25447395 GCF_900497805.2 Vombatus ursinus | reverse complement strand
CAATGAGGAGAAGAATGCCCTAAAAAGCAAAATTGGCCAAATGTAAAAGGAAGTCCAAAAATTACTGAAGAAAATACTTCCTTAAAAATTAGAATAGAGCAATTAGAAACTGGTTGGAATTGGAAGCTTTTATGAAAAATCAAGACACTATAAAACAAATCCAAAAGAATGAAAAA
>NW_020954953.1:25447027-25447209 GCF_900497805.2 Vombatus ursinus | reverse complement strand
TCCTGCCCTACAGGAAAATAGAAGGGGAAGGGGATAAGAGAAGTGGAGGAGAGATAGAAGGAAAGGCAGACTAGGGGAGGGGTTTTCAGAATGCATGCCATCTTGGGGTGGGGGGAGGAGCGAGATGGGGTGAAAGTTTGAAACTCAAAATCTTGTGGAAGTAAATGTTGAAAACAAAAAAA
>NW_020954953.1:25446313-25446985 GCF_900497805.2 Vombatus ursinus | reverse complement strand
ATAAATTTATTAATTAAAAAAAGAAATTATCAGGGAAAACTGCCCTTATATTTTAGAACCAGAGGGCAAAACAGAAATTGAAAGAATCCACTGATCATCTCCTGAAAGAGATCCCCAAAGGAAAACTCCTAGGAATATTGTAGCCAAATTCCAGAATTCCCAGGTCAAGGAGAAAATATTGCAAGCATCCAGAAAGAAATAGTTCAAGTATTGTGGAAACACAATCAGGATAACACGAGATTTATCAGCTTCTACATCGAGGGACCAGAGGGCATGGAACATAATATTCTGGAGGGCAAAGGAGATGGGACTACAACCAAGAATCACCTACCCAGCAAAACTGAGTATAATTCTTCAGGGGAAAAAATGGTCATTCAGTGAAATAGGGAACTTTCAAGCTTTCTTGATGAAAAGACCAGAGCTGAATAGAAAATTTGACTTTTCAAATACAAGACTCAAGTGAAACATAGGAGAGGTAAACAGGAAAGAGAAATCTTAAGAGATTTACTAAGGTTGAACTGTTTACATTTCCTGCATGGAAAGATTTTATTTGTAACTCCTAAGTCCTTTGTCAGTATTAGGGTAGTGGGAGGAAAAAAATTATATTTATGTGTAGATAGATAGATAGATAGAGGGCACAGGGTGAGTTGAAGATGAAGGGGTCATATCTGG
>NW_020954953.1:25434296-25446203 GCF_900497805.2 Vombatus ursinus | reverse complement strand
GTATACAAATCTATCTTACCCTACAGGAAAATAAGCGGGGAAGGGAACAAGGGAGCAGGGGATTGATAGAGGGAAGGGCAGATTGGGAGAGGGGGATAATCAGAAGCAAACACTTTTGAGGATGGATAGGGTCAAAAGAGAGAATAGAATAAATGGGGGGTAGGATAGGATGAAGGGAAATATAATTAGTTTTTCACAACATGGCTACTATGGAAGTGTTTTGCATGACTGCACATCTATAACCTGTATCAAATTGCTTGCCTTTTCAGTGAGGCTGGGTGGGGAGAGAGGAAGGGAGAAAATTTGTAACCCAGAGTTTTAAAAACACATGTTAAAAAAATTAATAAATAAAAATTTTAAAAAAAGAAAAGTGTTTGGAAATCTAGAAGTTCTTTATAAATGGATATGATAATGACAATAGTTATAAACGGGCTAGACAGAGATTATTGTATGTGAGTCCGTAATTATAGTCTTTCTGTCATCGAGAGAGACAAAAGAGCTCTAAGTAACTTAAGAGATGCGTATAGGCTGTCCCAAAAGTCTTAGTTGACTTTTTTTTTTAAGGCAATTGAGGTTAAGTGACTTGCCCAGGGTCACACAGCTAATAAGTGTCAAGAGTTTGGTTTGAGGCCAAATTTGAACTCAGGTCCTCTTAACTTCGGGGCCGGTGCTCTATCCACTGTGCCACCTAGTTGCCCCCTTAGTTGACTTTTGTCAAACTTGAACAGCTTAAGAAGTATAAATATTACAAACTAAGAAAAAATCTTACTTTGAAAATTTAATTATTTGTATTTCTTTAATCCCTATTTTGAGGATTTTCAGTAATGAATTTTAAATGAATTTTAACAATCCAGTGCACTCTGTCATTATGCATTGTGTGTGTGACAGGTTCTAGATGACACTTTCTCATACCAGTAGATCAGTAAAGGAGGTCCTTTTATTTGGCCACTTCTGTCGTCTGATCTCTCTCTATTAGATGTTTTCTTTTAGGGTAATGTCAAAATTCTTGTGTATTCATCAAAATTTTGTTCTTTGGATGATCATAAGATTGGGATTGTAAATGTAATCCTTTCTGACGCTGAGCAGAAGTGGTTTTTTTTTTTTACAGCAGCAATTTTTTTTTACAAAGTTTGAGAATTAACGTGCATGAAATATAAACATGTTTATGTGTAGCAGAAAGTTATATAGAATTTTAGTAAGAAACATAAATGTGTTTGCAATTTAAATAATTAATCTTTCAATTTTTTTAGTAAGTTTGTAGCACTTATATTTCTGAAGTTGTTATATCTTAAAATTACACTTAGACTTTTGGAACATGTACCTGCATATCAATTCAGGGCATAGAGGAAGGGGGGGTGGGATGAATTCCAGTTCTTCTGAACAAGGAATCTATTACCTGAGATTTAAAAATGATAACACATGAGTGATCTGTCACCATGAGTGCTTTTGTAAAGAAAGCTAGAAATTTGAAAACAAAGTGGTAAAAGAGTAAATATAATAAGTGCAATAAAATGTTTATTTTTCCAGTATTTTTCAAGTGTCCTGACACAAAATCAGTAGCCTTGAGCTTTAAAAAAAATTTTTCCTTCTGTTTTGTTACTCCTCCTTTCAGCTGTTGAGTGCTACCTTTTCTTAAATGGGGCTTTGATTTTCTTTTTAAATCTAAGAAAATGAGTCTGTTTATATGAAAAGCTCATATTTTCTTTTTAACAACATTGTTATTGCAATGCCTAAGCAGATCATTCTGAAATATCTGAAGATATTTCTTTAGGGTTTACTTTTCTGTTCCTTATTTTTACATTTCTAGTATAAAGGTATTTTTTACCTTTACTTTATTCATATTACTATTTATTTAGCAAAGTGTGGTTATCTGTGGTTTTATGAACTCATTCATATGTAAATGTGAGTGGAAAAATTAGTATGGATTTATAAGCAAACAATAAGATAATCATTGGGCTCATTTCTTTTTCTATCCCTTTTTATTCATTTGAATATTAAATGTGTAATTATTAATACTTTGCTAAGATCTAACATAAATTTGTGCCTGTTATTTGATACTTTTTCTGACTGTTCCGTTTTCCATTTTGATGGTAACCTCAAATTATAGAAAAACTAAAAAAAAAAATCTAAGAAATCAAAATCTTCCTGTTCACCATTTACAGTTTTTGTATAGTGGCTAGAATAAGATTCAATTAGTGTTTTCTGAGAAATATGCACTAATTGTTTCTGTTTCTTTCTTTTAATATATTATGCCATAAATCTTACTACATAGTTTCTGTTCTGGACTTTCTAAAGCAATGTTTAAATTTAGATATAAAAGACTTTCATAGGCAGAATGTTTGTTGACTTTTCAGCCAAGGTCATAAAGAGTGAAATGAAAATATGGATTCTGTGCCTGCTAACAATTCTAAATCAATTCTTTTTATAATACAGGGGAATTGTTTCTTGTTTTTGTTCTCTTTTTTCTTAGCCGAGGATAGATGGGATGATGCCATTTTGTATCTGAACATCAAATATTACTTATTAAGACTTTGAAAACCTACAAATCTAATTTGTACAAGTTTTTAGCTTCATTTCCTCAGGCATAGAAGCTATATCTATACATGCAAAGATTTTGACTATTTTGATCAAATTTACTAATATTATCCATTGTGAGAACTGATTAGTACTAACTTGACCGACTGAATCATTCAGTTATAAGTAGTTAAAATTGTGAAGTCAGTTGCGCTTGTAGACACAGTGAGCTTTTTTGAACTAGTACTTTTCATTTCAACACTCATAGAAATCAAATGACCTGAAAAGTAATGTTCTATTTTGTGTGTGTATGTATGTATAGATAGATAGAAATATATAATCTTAGTGGCAATCATGGATTTAGAGATAAATGGGTCCTTAAAAATAATCTAGTCTAACGCCCTCATTTTGCATTAAGAAACTGAGTTTCAGGGAATTTAAGTGACTCTTTCATAGCCACACAGATAGATAGCAAATAGCAGAATTAGGTTTTTAAACCAGGTCTTCTTACTACAAATCCATTGCTATTCCTATTGCATTATGTTAATTTTAGTGTCTCAAAAATCTTCAAGTTTATCTTAGGCACTTAAGGAATAGCTGTGTATGTGGAGTTTGAAAGACACAGGAAATCCCATTTCTAGTCCACAATCGACTAGCTATCACTTAAAAAATTTAAGCCTCAGTTTCCTCATCTGCAAACTGGAGATGATAATTATCTACTTCACAGGTATGTTGTGATGAGAAAATGAGATAGTTTATACTAAATTAGTAATAGATCACAAAATACTGTATAAATATCACCCTTACATGATTAATTTTACCGTAACACAAACATATATATACACAAACACAAGTATATTCATTTACATATTACACAATTAGAACATATTATCAAATGATGGCTTGTATTAGGGGAGTGATTGACCTGCCAGTAAAGATATTCTCTACATAACCCACAGTATCTACATCCTTAATACCTCTTTCAGACATAAAGGAGAGAATTCATTGACCTCATCTCTTTGTAAACCGATGTCTGAGTATTGGACTATCCTTTAAAATTTTATTTAAGTTAAAATTTGAAACAATATATTCATGTGCTTTGGTGTATCTCCTGACTATGAAACTCTCCTTTGTGATGAGTGACTTAAGACATAAATAATGTTCGCTATCTCCCTCCAACCACTCAGATCATGGCCCTGACTTAGAAGGCACAATAAGTCCCATAGAGTTGAAGTCCACAGTAATACTTCATTCACACTCTGGTGCTTCTGACTCCAACCCTAGAATTTTATCCATAATAAGATTCTACTTCCTTTTAGAGTTTACATAATTATCAGTCTAATTTTTTTTTTGCTGAACCCAATTTATTATTTTGTCACATTATTTTTCATATGAAATAATTACCTAATCTGTCTAGATTTAGATTTTCATATTTGTAAAATGGATGCACTCACTTACATTCCAGGACCACATTTCTAAAGGAAAAAGGAGACTTGTAATAGAAGATCCCTGCTACTCAGCATTATTATATGACCCAATTACAAGATGTTTCTTTTCTACTACTTAATTCAATTTTTAAATCAAGAATAGTAGGAGTCAATGCCGTAGTGAACTTTTACCCTTTCAGCCAAAGACCAAAATTTATAAAGATAAAGTCAGTAGGTCTAAACATTCCAAAGTCATGTCATTTGTGCTATGTTAATTTGACCTTTACATCATCCTTCTTTGGTTAGCTAAAGAGAAGCAAGTAGATTCTAACTCCAAGTACCTGTGCCAAGTGCAAAAGCTTGTTCGTGTTGCATTTTGAATTTGGTTATGGTTTTATCCCTGGGGAAAGTTGAAGCTCAAAGAAGGCTGTTTCTTCCTGGTATTTTTTCATCTACTGTTTTCCGTATAGTTTCATTTTCCCATGTCAAACTTTGGAAATGGCCAATCTTTCAGTGCACTTGAAAGGGTGAAACTAAGAATTATTAGTTCTGTGCAATTTATCAACAGTGTACACTATAATATACTTTTTATTGCTTAAGTCAACAACATCTGAAAATCTAATTTGCTGTAAGTGTATTTCTTGAATGGTTGCTGATTCCCTGGAGGTTTCTTTTTTCTTTTTCATATCTATCAAGGCCAGTTGATCTCTGGGGAGAACTATTTTCTACTTCTGACTAACTTATACAATGCATATTGACATCCAGAATTTAGTTTTAAGCTTGGAATAATTTCCCATTTAATACCAGAATCAGTGCTTATTCGGGTTGTAAGATGTTTTAAAGTCTAGCATTGCCCTCCAAAACCTGTTTTCCATTGTACTGTAGCCCTATTAGCTATATTAAAGTTTTTTTTCTTAATAAGGAGTTTCTTTTTATTCTCTTTATTATCTCTCCTCCCCCATATACCTTTTAAATGTGTGCCACATTGCTTCAGACAGACAATTGTAAACAAAATATTGGAATCTTTTCTGAGGCAGCTAGGTGGTGCAGTGGTTAGAGTGATGGACCTGGAGTCAGGAAGACTTGAGTTCAAATATGACCTTGGATACTTACTAGCTATCTGACCCTGGGCAAGTCACTTTAACTACTTTGTGCCTCAATTTCCTCATCTATAAGATGGAATTAATATTACTTCCCAGCATTGTCATAAAATTAAAGTGAAATAATATTTATAAAGTGCTTTGCAAACCTGAAAACACTATTTAAATGCTAGTTAGTTGTTAACATTATAGTGCAGGGAAAGAGATTTTTATCATTCTGTTTTACCTTCATCAGTTAGATGGAAGTAACAAGGTGTTTCTTTGTCATATTCTCTGAAGAAAGTTTAGAATGGGTATTTTATTATTGCCTTTGCAAAGCCTTTATTTTCAGGGATATGCTTTATACCATGGCTTCCACAAAGTTCTGTTCTGATGCTTTATCACAGACCAAGGTGACCTGGATTTCTCAACAGCCATGCTAACAGCATATTTTTCAGATGCTATCCACCTGTAGAGCAAGCACTGATAAGTATAAGTATACATAGTATGGTTTTACATATATTTATATCTGTATCAAATGATGGTTTTCTCTGCTGGAGGGAGGGAGGAAGGGAGACAGTTTTGAACTTAAAATGTAACAAAAAAAAATTTAGTTTGATTAAAAAAAAAAAAAGAAAATTCTACTGAGTTTGCGTTTTGAGGATCAGCCCTGCCAAGTACAGAGAGGCACACAACCAGTAGGCTGGCCACGTGTGATGAGTTTTTTTTGGGTCATGGCAACTCATAAAATAAAGAAAAATAGGGACAGCTAGGTGGCACAGTGGATAGAGCACCAGCCCTAGATTCAGGAGGACCTGAGTTCAAATCCGGCCTCAGACTCATAAGACTCATTAGCTGTGTGACTCTGGGCAAGTCACTTAACTCCATTGCCTAGCCAAAAAAAAAAAAATTAAAAAAAATTTAAAGTGGCCTACAGTCTTATTTAACACCTATCTGCTTCTACTATGATGGTATCAGAAAGATACCATCTTTTTGATGGTATCAAAAAGAGGACCAAAAGGTAGATATAATCACATAATTTTAAACCTATATATTTTCACTTGATTATTTGTACTCTGATTTTGAGCTCTTTGACCAATGACCAGCAAAGGGACCTACTGCTAGAAGAGCTGAATTATATCAATCTTGACATTCTGTAAGTGAAAACAAAAGGATGTAGGAAGTTGTAGTGAAATGGAAGAAAAAAAAGTCACAGGTGCTCCATGGAGAGGCAAAGAAAGGAACAGGTGGAATTGACTTTATTATACATCCAAAGGCACTGAGACCTAATTTCATGATATATTTGGTCTTGGATTATAATGGAAATGATTACCATTTGCAAAATGAACACGGTCGAAATAATTGCAGCTTACATATTAACATAGATAGAAGAGGAGAAGTTCTACTAAGAACTCAATAGGATCCTCCAAATTAGAATAACATACCCTCTGATCCTTGGTGATTTCAATATAATGCTGAAAAAAAAGTGAGGATGACAAGAAACATATTGGAGAGCATAGCTCAGGACAAAGAATTGAGAGACCAAAAATTTCTGAACTATGCAGAAATTATGCATCTTTATTGAATTGACATTTTCTTTGAAAAAAGAATTAGTAGTTACTGGACATGGTGAACACAAATAACATCACAGATAATAAAATTGATTATGTTTTTATGAACAGGAAAAGATTTATTATAAATGTGGGAGTTATCCCTTAACTGGCTGTCTATGTATAGTCAGGATGTGAACTTGTCAAGGCAAAGACAAGAATTAGTGAAAAGCAAGAAGAACAAATAACATGTGGCATACAACTGACACAACTCAATCACAAACTAATTAAATAATTCAGTAGCAAGGAAAAAGTAGAAACCTGTAAGAGAAATAACATCAACATCAATTATCCTAACTTGACACAGTTATGTAACCATTGTAAATTTATTACTACAGCCAAAAGAGCCCCAAAAGCATCTTAATAATTTTTTTTACTAGTTTGGCAAACAGAAATGGCAGTCAAAAGCAATACCATATTAGACTATAAACTTGTTTGTAAAATCTTGCAAAGAAGAATGATGAACATCAGGTAGTATTGTCTCAGAAGGCAGAGGGAAATTCTCGATGGTAAAAGTAGAAGGTAGGGAAGAAATCCAACTAAGTAAAATTTTCCCAAGGTCATTTAAAGAATGGAATGAGGCCAACATATAGAGGAAACAATGAAAAGATGTATAAACAGTACCACAACAAACTGTTTTCGTTGTTAGGAAAAGTGGAACCATTACACTTCAATTCTACCATCGCTGTTCTGAATGTGCTTATGGGGGAGGTAGAAATAACTCTAAAATGAACCAAAATGGGAAAAGCAAATGGAATGGATTAAGTACTAATAATACAGATCAGTGCTGGGGGAAAAAACTATAATGAGGGTAATAGATCTATGCAAGGGTTTTGAAGGAGGGAAGGATAACAAAAGTGTGGGAAAAACTAGGCCCTTGTTAATACCAAAAAAAAAAAAAAAAGCATTTAAGTAATCATCAGCAATTACTGATTAATTTGTCCTATACTCTTACCTATATCAGTTTTTATAAAGGTCATCTATACATGAATCAAAAGTATTCTAAAGTCTTTCAAAATTATTTTTTTATAATGTTATTATGCAAAGTGTTTTTCTGGCTCCTCTCATTTTACTTTGACTCAGTTCCTACCAGTCTTCCTCCTTTTCTCTGAAACAGTCATCATTTCTTATTGGTACAATAATATTCCAATTCATTCGTATATCATAATTTGTTTAGTCATTCCCTAATAGATGGACACTCCCTTAGTGTCTAGTTTTTTGAGTTTTTTTGCTATTATGAAAATAGCTACTACGAATGTTTTTGTACATATGGATCCTTTTCCTCTCTCTTTGATTTTTTTGCGGGTATGTACCTAGTAGTGATATAGTTGGGTCAAGAAGTCTTAATAGGTTAATTATTTGAGAGGTATAATTCAAAAATGCTTTCGAGAATGTCTGGACAAATTCCTTTGTGGTATTATCTGTGTGGGAAGTTTGTATTTCAAGACTGGAATTTTAAGGAGTGATTTTAAAAGAGTACCTATTTGACTCCAAATTACTTTTACAGACTAATTTCATAATATTCTTTATTAATTCACTCAGTATCCTAGTCAAATAGTATCTGGTTTCCAATCTTGTCTTACAATTTGCTATTCCCATATATTTGGATAGGCCAAGTGGCATGTTGAAAACTCTTTCTGCATATACCTTTTGAAATCTTTTTCTTCTTTCAAGGCCAAATTTAGGTGCCCTCTCCTCCATGAAATCTAACTTGCTCTTCCTAGATAAAAGTGTTGCCACCCTCAACAAAGTTTCACTCTTTCTTTTGCCTCTATTACATTTTACTTTATGGGACAATGGAGTTGCACTTACCTGGGGATTAGGTTCTAAATTCAACACATAAGTAAAAAAAAAGTGCTTTAAATTTGATAGCTTTGATTTCTATCTCATCAGAAGACTCTCAGTTTGATGGAAGATGTGAACAGCGTGAAGAGGTTAAGCAGCTGATTCATGAAATATATTACTGTAAATAAGCACACATTTACTGTTTTTGTTTTCCAACCATAAATTTAATACCTTTTTCAATCCCAACTAATGATTTTTACCACTTTTTATTATCTAGAAATTCTATAACTTTCTAATTTGAATAGAATATTACATAAGAAGATGTAAGACATTTTTAAAATTTTTTAAAAATTTCTAACACCCAAAACAGTGTCTTATATCTAGTGGATGCTTAATAGATGGTCCAAAGGATGGCACTTTTTAGGATAATAAATATCTGAGTGTATTTATGGGCTGAGGGCAGGGTGTCAATAAAGAGGTTGAGACCAAAGATTCATGAGAGAAGGAAAGATCAATGGAGCAGGGTCATGGAGAAGAAAGTAGGGACTAGTGTCCCGAGTACATTTGGAAGGATTTGTCTAGGTATTACCTCTCTTGAAACTGGATTGAAGGGAAAATAATGGCAAAAAAAGGAAATTCTGGGCCAAGCCTACTTCAGCCAGTTTAGTTATTCAGGCTCAGAATTAGAATGCAAAAAAAAAACCCTCAGATCATAAAACTCAATTTTAAAAAATCATTACTAATGATAGTAAATAAGTATATAATTCCTAAGTTTTAAAAAAAGATACTAATTTAGATAAAATGGCTATTCCCGTACTCTGTATTACCATGACAACTGGCTACACTGTCAGAAAGGCATTCCAGCAAGTCAATAGTTATTCTTCAAAAACCTCTAACACCAACTTTCCCTATGCTGGCCTTACTACGACTCAGGTAGAAAGGAAAAACAATCAGTGATCATCCAAGTACCGTTTCCTGGTACCCTCAAAACGCAATAATCTTGGACTACGTACAATAGAGATGCTTCTGCCTCAGGTTTTAGAGCAATAAAGGGATGTTGAAGGAATACGTCCTGAAAAGCCCAAATATTCTCAGTAATGTGCAAAATGATTTCATTGGTTTAGAAACAAGGAGTGGAGATGGTATTGAGAGCTTGAGGAGAGAAGGTTTAGCATAGCAGTTGTGGAAAATGAGATAGTGAATCAATAAGGAAGATTGCTTGCAGCACTGAGGGCCACTGAAGTTATACAGCATACTTTATTCCAGTATTACTTCATTATTTTCTCTGGCAGTTTAAGCTAGAATAGGAACCAAGGAAGGGGGTGGTAAGAATTACCCAGGTTAAGGGTTATTAGGGAGAGAAGGTCTTTAGACAAGAATGTCTCAAGATAGAATATGAGGGAGATACAGGATTTAAACTTGGAGAAGTAATTATTAAAATGAGTAACTTGTTGGCAGCGGTGTGCTGGTATATGTGTAACAACCAGCTTTCCAAAAACAGGAGACAAATTTTTTATGTTTAATCTGCATCATTAGCCTTTTCTTCAACACTTTCATAAGCGTAGTCACTCAGTGAAACAATGAATCGAGCCTTGGTTTTTAGCATTTGCAGGTTTCCAAGGTACATATTTGCTCGTACTGAAAATTTACCAACTGTCTGTTGCCAGTTTTTTTCTCCCAGCCACCTGAGTAAGGAGGAAAATGACGCCAGAATCCCATTTCTAAACTGCCAGAATTGGAAGTAATCAGGAGACCCAATGTGATAATGAAGGTAAATAACAAGTATGGTATAAGTAGAAAAGTGGGAGAGATAGAAGGATGAGTCAAAGAGGGAATTTCAGTTTCCAAGAACATAGAGACAGAACAATTGCAGGTAATAGTGAAGTATAAGGTGTATCTGCAATAGAGAGAGATTCGATCTGGGTTTAGCACAGTGTTTGGTACATAATAAGTGCCTAATAAATCCTGGCTCCGCTAAGTGCTGCCTGTCACCCTCCCTAAACCTCAATTTCTGTGTCCCAATTTCTTCTTTAAGAAGGAGTTGATGTCTAAAATTCCTTCTAGCACTAATCTTTGAATATGGGAGGTGTCTCAGGTATGGCAGAAATATAAGTCTTAGGGGTTAAGCAATTTATGGAAGTATGAATCAAGGTGTGCATTGGGAGGTTCATCAAGGTATATATTGATGCCTCTGAGGATGATGAAAAGAGAATGGATTCCGAAAAAGACAGGAGAAGACTGTGAGCCAGAGGCCACATCCTGTTCAATTTAATATTTTTATAACCTCTATATAACTTTCAGGCATTTGGAAAATTAAAAAAAATAAGTACTATAAAATATTGGTAATTACTATATCATTCAAATAGAACTTGTTTTCTGAGAAATGTTATTATGGCCCATTATCCTGAGATCCCCAAGACTCATGTGCTCTGGTGGCAATTCTGGAAACTACCCTCAAGAGGCTTATTTTCTTTCTTTGGTTCATTGTCCCCCACCTAGAGTTACTCCAGGAAATCTCAAATTCTCATAGCTAGGCATTCCTAAATGTCAATGAAGGGAGCTTCCTTGCTTCTTTTCAATTATTCAAATTTCACTTTGCAGAAAATGTTCAAGATGCAGAAGATTCACAGGAGCCCGGTTAGAGAAATTCATAGATCGCTCAACAGTACCATCATTTCTCCTTAAAGGGAACTAGACTTAAAATTACTATCAAGACAATACTTTAACATATTCCTGAATTCCTCTTTCCTTCAGAGTTCAACAAAGGTCTCTGAGATTAATAGTGCCAAGCTGTGGTTTAGACACCCCTGGAAGGTAAACATATATAAGGCTAAGGTTGAAACCACCCCATACCAATTTGTCCCTGATACTGGGTGAGAACATATCTGAATCTGTCAATCAAAATGTCTTAGACCAAGTGTGAAACATCTTTGAAAGTAGTTGGACGAAGTAAAAAATGATACCAGACAGGAAGTCTATTCTAGTAGGCTGGAAAACTCGGTCATGTTTCCAGGGATCATCCATTAACAAGCAAGTTGACACTAGAGAAAAATTCTGGGAATTAGAGCATGTGGCTTTTCCAGTGTACCTATTAAAAGGAAAAAGTAGGACCAAGCTGTGGCAGAGAAGGGACATATCAAGGAATACCACTAATACATTCTTTTCAGAGCAGAACACTGAGTGAAGTCCTAAAAAATTAAAAATAAAATAAAAATTGCCTCTTTCCCTGATTTTTCATTACTTTCCTTTCTCAAAAATTCTGCCTCAGCCATAAAGAAACCGTGGATTAACTAGAGATAAATATAAATTTAAAGTTAGAGAAGCCAACCTTTTTCTGAGTATTAGGAGTTTTCCTCAGAGTGATTGTGACTAAAATCAGAATATTTCATCTAAAATAAAATCCTTAGTGCTGAGGAGAAGAGAACCACATGGACATTAGATAGCTTTTTCTCACTCTCTCTCTCTCTCTCTCTCTCTCTCTCTCTCTCTCTC
>NW_020954953.1:25434045-25434217 GCF_900497805.2 Vombatus ursinus | reverse complement strand
CACACTCCACCTTAAAATTAGCTAGTTATAACAGCTATATACATGCTTTGTATATATACAAAAATGTATATGTAGTTTGGGGATCGCATATTGCATTAGGAAATCCTTTCCTCTCTCTAGAACAGGTTGTGTGTGTGTGTGTGTGTGTGTGTGTGTGTGTGTGTGTGTGTGT
>NW_020954953.1:25384733-25433992 GCF_900497805.2 Vombatus ursinus | reverse complement strand
ATGTATATGTGATCAAACCCTTCGGCACTCTAGGGAATTTTACCTACCCCTTTTCATGTGTTTGTTGTCTGCAGTTCATAATTGAAAGAAATAATAAATTTCAGTTGGAAGTGATTGAAAATAAAGGTTTTTTTTTTCCCATCTTAGTTAATGGACTTCCTGAAATCTATCCATGAACGCCTTTGGGTTCATAAATCCCGAGTTAATAACCCTTCCTCTGAGATCTCTAGTAGCCAAATTCTCAAGCTTGGGAAATCTTAAGCACAGGAAATTTTCATTTGAAATTTTCTTTGAAACAATCCTCCAAAGCTAATATTGCATAGGAAATCTCTTTTCCCTAGCTTTTAGAAGGGTACCTTCTGGGATCCATCTGCCTATGGAATTCAAATTCCTTCATTATCTACACAAAAGTTGAAGTTTCAAAACATTGTCATGAATAGCCTCCATGGGTTTAGTGATTAAACAGATCTCTTTCTCTGCCACGTGCTTCTAGAAGAACTGGATCCTTTAGCTTGGAAGATGACTATTAGATATCCTATCTCTGATCAGAAAAGGAAACAGAAAGGCAAAAGGTGGTCAGGACCTTGAGCTCCAGAAACACCCCTCTCAGGACATTTGCACAAGGACATACAGGGCACCATTTGCTTCTCCTTCCTGTCTCTATTACCTACTACTTGTGAGTGGAACTACAAGAAATAGCAAGGGTAACCCCATAATGCAGGTTCACTTTGCTGTGCACTCGTCTGTTCACTTGGCAGTCTTGAGTCCCAGCCAACCAATCATCTGGAGTTCCCTGTGTCCTATTAGCAAAATCCCAATGGGCAGGAGTACCCTACATGGGGAGATACCCTCAGATGTCTCTTAACAAAGGCCCATGTCCTGTCATCAAGTTGATGAGAAAATTCACGTAGGGCTTCTTTATTAATCCTGCCCCTCCCCCCACTTATATTAAAAGAAAGTTTCAGTGTACTACCTAAGAAGATTATTTTGGTTTCATGATGAGATCTTAACTCGGGCACAAAGCCTTGCTAAACCTTCTTGATAAGTCACCCACTGCTCTACATGGCTTTTCCCCTCCTTTTGAGCAAATGAATTGTGTGCAGCTAAGACAATGCATCAGCTTGTTCTGACTTCACAGAGAAATTCACATAAAAATGAAAGTAGTTCCACATAAGAGAATTATTGATGAATGCGTCCCAAGGTATATTGCTCATCTCTAAACCAAGGTCCATGTGTTATATTTTACAAAATTCACAAGCTATTATTACAATGGCAGGTCAATACTAAACCCCTCAATTCCTTGGCTCAGACTGTTGCATTAAGAATTCCTAACTTTCCTAAAGGTTTGTGATCTTGAAAGGATAAACTTACTCCCTTAGAGAACCATGATTTTAAATTGTTTATTTGTTAGAAACAATATTCTTTATGAAATACTTTTTAACTCATTAAGAAACATAATGCATAAATATAAGCACGCAACCATGGAACATATACATAGCATAAAAATATTTATTTGAAGTACCATGTAACAGTAGGGGAAAAAAATTAGCTCTGGAGAAAGAGGGTTTAAATCCTGCTTGTGATGCTTGTGTAACTTTGGGCATATCACTTAACTTACTGGTTACTTCACCTATAAAATGAGGGGGTTAGTCTATGGCCTCCGAGATACCTTCCAGATCCATACCAGAACTGCTCTGAGACTGTGAGCTCCCAGAGAGCAGAAACTGCCTTTCATCGTATGCTCAGTTTTTAGCACATTGCCATGTATATAATGGAGCTTAATACATGCTAGTTGACTGTCTTATTTGCATGTGTGTTTCCAGTGTCTGTGAAGGTTAATAATCCCTTTCCACCTTTTCATTCCTGACAAAGTTAAAAATCTTTGTCCTTTTATGAATTCTCCATAGGGTATCTTCTTCAATTAGAGGAAGACCTTCCATGTCTTTAGGGTATCACAGACTATTGCTCTGCTCATTCTTGCAAATCAGCAAATACTCTTCTTTCACTAGTGGTATCTATCCTTGATTCTTTGATTATATATTTTGTTTCACCTCTCACTTGCAGGTCATAGCTGAATATATAAATATGTAGGGTCAAAAATGACCAAGACTTTCAAAAAACTTTAATTGGATTGAGAAATGAGCAATTGGTAGATTTTTCTCAATTAAAGTGTGTATGGAGAACTAGACCTGTGATTTCTAAAGTCAAATTAAAAGTAAAGTAAATTCTTGCTGAGCAAATTATATATACCAATTCAGATTGGCACTTGCTCTGTAATCTATAGTCTTAGGGAGCTACCTGAGGGCACTAAAAGGAATATTAGTTTTTTTATATTTCTGAGTCACAAAAATCATCTAAAAGATGTTAAACAGATTTTCCTGGTCTTAGAAGGATTCAGCAGTTATAAATTGGACACCTGAGGAGGTTACATTAACTATTGTCAGGTGCTAAGTTATTATAGTGCAATCAATTTTCTGTTATTTATATTACATTGAATGTAGCTTTGAGTTTTAACTGATGGTACCCCTTCCATCTCATTACTTACTTTGGCCATTCAGTTGTAAGCTTCTTGAGGCCAGGGACTGTCTTTAGCCTCTTTTTAAAATTCCCATTGCTTAGCACAGTACTTGGAACATAGTAAATACTTACTAAATGTTTATTGACTGATTGATTCTTTTTATTCTTTTAGCTCAGCTGTCACTAGGTCCTCATCAGTGTTTCCTTTTCATTTCTCTTCCTTAAGGTCATTGCCTTAATGTAGACCTTCAGCAAAGTTCATATAAATAACTGTAACAAACCTCTAATCTCCTTATCACCTGCCTTTTTCCCTTCCATCCAGTTCTGAATTAATCTTTAACCACATTAATCTTAATATACTACTTCCAACATGTTCTAGCATGGCTATACCTTAAAAGTCTGGTTTCCTCACTGTTTCATGCAGAGTTATACATTATACAACTCCTGCCCCTTAACTGTTAAACCATAATCATAGAATCAAAATATTGTGAAATTATCTTAGAGATTATCTAGTCCAACTCCCTCATTTTGCAGATGATGGAACGTGAAGCCCATGAGATTAAGTGATTTTTCCAAGGTAACACAGCTAATCAACAATAGGACTGAGATTCAAACTCAAGTCTACTGACTCCAAATCCAATGCTCTTTCCACTGCTCCATGCTGCTTCTAATCATTCATCAAATATGACTGAGTGCTTAGTATGTGCAAAGCACCTACTAACCAAAAAAAGTTACACTTCAATTTCATTCAACACACATTTACTGAATGACAGGTTTTACAATCTCTGCCATATTTGCATGTTAGCGGATTGAACCCAATGTCTACTGACTTAAAACCATTATCAATGCTATTCATCACACCTAGAATGTTCCACTCTTTCCCACAGTGTAAATCAGAACAATTGCTCAAGTCCTGTCTTATATCTGAAGCCTCCCTTGCCCATAGTAGATCAGATCATAGTTGCCCAGTCCCTCCTTTGAACTCAGGTAACATTTAATAATATGATTTGGCTATATAAGAATTACGGTCAAATTGAAAACTGGAAGGAATATTGTTTTCTATAATTATTCATATTTTTCCATGTTAAAAAGAACTCATTATTGGAATATCAAGTGTCATTTGCTTCCTTTGAACATTTTTCATCTAATGACACATCTCCCCATTTTTTCTTCAATCATTTACTAATTATAGTGTCCATCTTATAGGCATCAGAATGCTTCAGTGTTGGGGAGTCTTTGGGAAGATGGTAACTTTCAATTGCGTTTGAATTTTCTTTTAAAGACATTTGTAAAACAGTAAATTCCAGAAATCAGCCCCTCCTGTATCCAGTTGAAGTAGTTCCAGTTCATCTTTTCTTTTGCCACACTTAGCCTACACTTAAATTTTTGCTCTGTGCTAAGCATCTGCACTAGATATGATGTTGTTGATCAGTTTTTTCAGTTGTGTCTGACTCTTCATGACCCCATTTGAGTTTTTCTTGGTAAAGATACTGGAGTGGTTTGCCATTTCCTTCTCCAGCTCATTTTACAGATGAGAAGCTGAGGCAAACAGGGTTAAATGAACAGCATGTAAGTGTCTAAGGCCACATTTGTACTTGTCCTGGCACTCTATCCTCTGTGTCATCTAGCTGGTATGAAGAACCAAAGGGGAAAATAAGAAGCTATTTTCTGATAACTGGAAGTAACTTTTACATTGTTGTCTCCTTGTTCTCCTACCTATCTGACTATTCTTTTTCTGTGTCCTTTGTTATGCCTTGAACAACATATTTCATCTTCTGATTCCAGGCATTTTCACTGGCTGTCCCCTGGGCCTGGAATAATCTCCCTCCTCATCTCTGCCTCCCTATCTCCGTGTTCTCCTTCACATCACAGCTAAAATCTCACCTTCTATAGGAAACCCTTCCCAACCCTCCTTAATTCCTGTGTCTTCGCTGTTGATTATTTCCTATTTACCTTGTATGTAGCTTGTTTGTATATGATTGTTTGCATGTTATGTCCCTCCCCTTGAGAGCAGTGATTGTTATTTGCTTTTTGTCATATTTCTAGCAATTAGCACAGTGCCTATCACATAGTACATACTTATTATGTATGCCTACTATGATTTATTGATTGACTACAAATATTATATTTTTATTTATTATTTTAATATTATTGGATAAAGATATAATTGTTGGAGTATTACTGCTTTTTATTTTACAGTTAAGATGTTACTCACTGAAATTTTATTTTAAGTATACTAAACCTTCTTTGGTTTTCTCTTGTTAATCCAGACAAGTAAACTAGCACAAGGGTATGATGGATGACTTAGGCTACTCTTTTTATGATATGTTAGTATGCCTTTCCCACTTGCCTAAGGGTAAAATAATGAAAGAAAAACATACTACTTTAATTTAATTTTAGTTGTTTAATAAGGCCACTTAATAAGCCAATTTTTTTCAGGTCCATTTCATTCACTATGGATCAGATATGGACTAATAGCTATTACTTTGTTTACTTTTGGCTAATATCTTCAACATAAAATTGTAATTGGACATTAAAAAAAAACCTTAACTTCCTAGCACAGAGTTATTCTTGTTCAAATAAACCTATCACGTGGAGGATGTATTATCTAGAGATTATAAGAAGCTTTTATAGCTAATTTTGCTGAAATATTCCTTTATTGACTTCCAGTTTGAAAGTCTATACTCTCTCATGATCAGAAAAGAATAAATATTTTTGGTTGTTGTTTACTCTGAATTTAATAAATACTTTCCATGAGTAATTCTCTATATACTGTAGAAAGAAAGAATTATACATGAAACTATTCATCTTTATTATGTACAGCTTACATTTCTTTTTGAGTACATAATAAAGTCATCATAGAACTTCGAAAGCTGTTCTACTTTCTGTTTCCTTCTGGACTTCCCTCTGTCCTGCTTGGTTCATTTAAAAATTCTTCAATAAGATTATTTTCCATTTTTTCTTTTAAAAAATTTTTTATGTCAACTGTATCTCTGACTTTCCCATGTTGTTGAAAATATTTGGCTCATTCTACACCTTCAGTCCATCACCTCCTATTAGGAAGTTAACAGTACAATTCATCATCACTCCTCTTGAACCATAGTTATTTATTGTATTAATCATAGATAAGTATTTCAGAGTTTCTATTTTTCTTTTGTTTTACTTTTTGTTTGCTTTTATAGTTTATCATTGATTTTTTTTCCAATTTAACAAGCATTTTTTCTCCCTCTTCCTCTTCTCCCTACCCCATTGTAGTTGAACAAAAGAAAAATAACAAATATGCATAGTCATGTAAAACAAATTTCTTCAATGGCCACATCCAAAAATGTATGTTTAACATGCATTTTGTATGATATACAAATGTATGTCTATCAGAAGAGGATTTGAATAGAGGGCTCCCTTTCATATATCATAGTATCATGGATTTCAAAATGAAAGGAGCCTTAGAAATCAGCTAGTCAAACCTAGTCATTTTTGCATATGAAGAAACTGAGGCTCAGGTCCCTTCTAGCTCTTCATCTATGATCTTATACTCTATGAAAGGGAGACTTCCATTCAAGTCCTCCTCTGTTATGTTACTGTACCTTTGGTCTGATTCTAGGGTTCTTTTTTTAATTAACATTCATTTTTTTTAAGTTTTGAGTTCCAAATTCTCTTCCTCAGTTCTGCCCATCCTCACCTACTGAGAAGGCAAACAATATGATATCAGTTATACATACAAAGTCATGCAAAACATTTCCGTGTTAGCTATGTTGCCACAAAAGTAAGAAAAATAATGAAAAAAGTATGATTCAGTCTGCACTCAGAGTTTATCAGTTTTCTCTTTCTTTGAAAATGCATGGCATTTTTCATCATCAGTCCTTTGGAATTGTCTTGGATCGTTGTCTTAGAGTAGCTAAGTCTCTCACCATCAGTCATCCTTACAATATTGCTATTACTGTGTACTATGTTCTGCTTCTGCTTACTTCATTTTACATCAGTTCATTGTCTTCCCAGGTTTTTCTGAAACCATACTGCTCATCATTTCTTGTAGCACAATAGTATTGCATCTCAATAACATACCACAACTTGTTCAGCTGTTCCCCAATTGATAGATTTCTAATTTTTGTCACCACAAAAAGAGGTGCTATAAATAAATTTTTGTATATGTAGGTCTTTTTTCTTTTTTAAAAAATTCTTTTTGGGGTACAGACCTTATACCGGTATTGCTAGGTCAGAGGGTAAGCGCAGTTTTACAGCCCTTTGGGCATAGATTCAAATTGTTTTCAAAATGTTTGGACCAGTTCATAACTCTATACACAGTACCTTTAGTTTATCTAGAAAGTCTTAAAAGTCTATGCCAACAGACAAAAGTATAAGGCATCATGTATGGTCCCAGAAATGAATTATATGACTTGTTTAGAGCTCAGCCCAACTTTTGTAGAAGCACATCACCAAGTTAACTACAGACTGACACATTTTTCAGCCATAGCAACTGATCAAGGAATCCTATTTAGGCATAGAGGGTTTGAGATCAGTGTCAGGAGAGGGAGTATTTTTATTAATGACATCACAGATGTTTGACATATTGAAACATAAAAGGGTAGTGTAAGATAAATTCCAGCTCTGTCTCCTAAGATGTTTTGGTTTACAGACATTGAAATTTAAATGTAGCCATTACAAGACAAAATAAAGGATGACTTTGAGACTATCACTCTTGTATTCTTATTTCTTTTCAAACAACAGAAAATTTTATGTGAGTTCCAGTAGTTTGAGGAAATGCTATAAGTTTAATGAATTGTTTTTCCTCTTTGAAATGAGTATAGATGGAAATGGAAATAATGAATGGAAGATGTAAGTGATAGTGACAATTCTGATGGAAATGATGGTGATGATGCCAGAAATGAAATCAATTTCATATTTAAATTATAAAATTACAGCAACATTCATTAAACCTCTCTGAAATGGAGCTGAATATTGTAAAAATGAAAAAAATAAATTAATTATGGATTTGCTCTAAATTTTTCTTTATAAGCCTAGGATAAATGTTTACATCATGAGCCACAGATACCAGTTTTCTAAGTATTTAGAAGTTAAGAGCAATTTAGATTAAGCATATTTCAAGCTCATTTGTAAAATGTATTTCTATTTGAGCTCTTTTTAAAAGATTTGCTTAGCTAAAGCCATTGGATCAGAATAATTCTGACATTCTTAATCTTCCTGTTTTACTTAGAGACTTGGCCATTTTTTCCCTTGGATATTCTCTAAATTAAAAATTTTAATGACAAAATTGAAGAAGTAATTTTTCAGAAACAGTGCACAGAAGAACAAATTTATGAAAGAGGAAGAAAATATTCTGAATTTAAAGGAAGAATATCGATGCAATAGTACAAATTTCTATGTATTTGGCCATAAGCTATGGATTTGCTCAGAGTAGATATATGTTCAAGTAGATAGACAGAGAGGGAGGAAGGGAGGGAGGGACAGAGGGAGGGGAGGGAGTTATGTGTTACATAGAGGAAGCTAAATGGCAAGTGGATAGAGTGTTGGACTTGGAGTCAGAAAGACTGGGTTCAAATACTGCCTCATATACTTGCTAGCAGTGTGACCCTGGGCAAGTCACTTAACCCTGTTTGCTTCAGTTTCCTCATCTGTAAAAGGAGCTGGAGAAGGCAATGGCAAACCACCCTAGTATCTTAAGGCCAAGAAAACCCCAAATGGAGTCATGAAGACTCAGACACAACTGAAACAACTGAACAACAACAATCAATGTTATAATATGAGGAATTGAAGATGATATCAGAGGATGATGGGCTCTAGAGTTATAAGGGACCTTCGGCAGGAAGGAAACAATTATTTATTAGGTGCCAAGTGCAAGACACTATGCTAAGCACTTTACAAATATTATATCATTTGATCCTCACAACAATCCAGAAAGATGGGTGTATTATTGTTTCCATTTTACAGTTGAAAAAAATAAAGCAAAGAGAAATTAAATGTGTCATAACTGAGGCCAGATTTGAACTCAAATCTTCTTGTACCCACGTCTAACACTTTATCCACTGCACTTTATCCACTGGTGCCTTAGAAATCATATAAACTATCTCTTTTTCACAGGTGAAAAATATTGGGCCCAGAGCAGGTAAAGGACTCACCTAGGTTCAAGTGGATAGTAAATTGCAGTGCTGGGATTTTACCCCAGATCTTCTGGCTCCATTTTCAATGTGCTTACTCCTACACCACACTGTTACCTCAAAATGCCATTTGATGTTACTGGCCATGATCATTCTAGCATTAGAAAGTGCATATGTCATAGTTATGCTGCTGTTATTTTTTTCATGTAGGTTGATTCTTGGTTATATTTAAAAGTAATTTTGGTAGAGCTATACTTTTTAAAGTAATCTATGAGTCCAGGATCTTAAAGGTGGAGCAATTTTAAGTGATAGTGAGGTTTAGGGTATAAGTGAAGTGGTAAAAACACGATAGAAGAAAATTTCAGTGAGGATAAAAAATGAGAGAAATTAAAGTTATTTCACAGTGGGAGTATACCGTAGACTACCCAGACAGAGAGAGAATTGAATAATCCTTTCTTGTTAACAGAAGCTGATGAAGTATTTCGGTGTCTTGCACATAGTGAACATTCAATAAGTATTTATTGAATTAACTATCCAGATGTCTGCTGGAAATTTTGTTCTGCTAATAATAGAACATATAATAAATTATTGAATTAATTTGCTAACAATTGCTTTTCTTTGAAGATGGGATGATGAGAGGAGTAATTTATTTGTGTTTAATTCTGATGACCTTGGAAGAACCAGCTGATGAGAGGAAAAGGATAGAAAACTTTGAAGGTAGTTTTTCTGAGAGTTCATTATGGCCAGGGAAAAGAATTCTGGGCATAGTTAGACATATATCCTAAGCCTTAGGAAAGTAGATTTTTAAAGGTTGAAATAAAGTTTGATTTCATGGACAGAAACACTAAGGAGAACCTGACACCAGAGGATTAGGGGATTCTCAAAAATGAAGTTCTGACAATGTAATTACAAGTGACACTAATCATGAAGAAAAGTTCAATAAAGACCGCAAACACACCTCTCCAGTAACCTCTTATTAAGAAGGATATATGCAAAATATAGAAGATGGGGCATATAACTAAAAGCAGATACAAAAAAATGTAGCACACACTTATAGATTTAGAGGAATAATGTCAGAAAGTCTAAAGCTTCGCATAAGCTGGAGGTATGACAAATGTGTAGGACAATGAAAAAGACAGTTGTATTTAAAACAAGAAAAAAAAAGGAGACAGGGACCCACTGATTGAAGAAGACAGCGTACTGTATTTTTCGGGGGGGTGGGGGGGAAGGCAATTGGAGTTAAGTGATTTGCCCAGGATGGCACAGCTAGTAAGTGTTGTAATCCTCTTGACTCCAGGGCTGGTCTACCACTGCACCACCTAGCTGCACCCAAAATACTATATTAATAGATGATAGAACTACCCAACTCCTTTCTTGTTTATCTTCCTTATCACAGAGAATGGAGAATAATATTCTACCCAAAAAAGTAGAATAAAGGTAATTTTAAAGGTGGTGAAACATAGACTTGCTAAGGCATTAGCAAGAAATCATTGGGCTACTTTAAATAAAATCTTCTAGATCAGGTCAGTTATGATAAGCATAATAGAGTATATAAGAAAGAATCAGACATAAGACTTGCTCTCCAGGTAACACCAAACATAGCAGATTTTTATTAATAATATAGGATTAGATGCAATGCCAAAATAAATTATTGTTCTTTTGTTTGGGCCTATGATTTTATAAGTATTGGGAATTCCCTGTACACTGTAATTCCACATACCAGAATAGCTCTGAAAAAAATATATGAATGTAGTTTTAGTCAATTGTTTGAAGACATTGAAAGGTTCATAAAGTTGCCCAAGGTCATACAGCCAGTAATGTAAGAAGCAGGTGTAGAACCCATATGTTTCTAACCCCACAGGTAGCACTCTATGTATTCAATCACACTGTCTCTCTAACACACATGATATAGATATTAAGTTGTAGGATTGCAGAGGAGTCAGAAACTGTGATTGTTAGGGTTTGTCAGAGAAGATGACTACTTGGAAGGAAGAACTAGGCCTTTAAAAATGAATAAGAGTGTGTGGAACAGGTACTTTGGTTGAACATTCAGGAGGTAAGGGTGGAAGCTAGATAGGAGTTAGACTTAAAATACCAAGCTTAGCTTGAACTTTTCCTGTAGGTGAGCGATTATTAACCCCTTTTGATGTCATGAACCCCTCTGGCAAACTGCTGAAACCCATGTGCCATTTTCAGAATAGTGTTTTTAAATGCCTAAAATAAAATATTAGAGTCAAAGGAAACCAAATGTATTGGGAAAAGCTGTATTTTTTCCCCTTGACTCAAGTTCACATATGAAAAATAACCGTGCACTCCAGGTCAAGGACAGTTGAAGGTTTCTGAGCAGAGGAGTGAGAAGATAAAAGGGATGTTTTAGGAAGGTCAATCTGACCATGTTGTGCGTTGGACATATTAGAGAAAGGCTGCCAAGACAACATGAAGTACATTGGTTTTCAGATCCTTCTCTTGGATGGGGGAGGGGAGGATGATACAATATCTACACAGAGAAACAAATACAGTTTCCTGAGAAGGAAGAAAGTACTAATAACTGCGGGTAGAGAGTAGAGAAGCTAGAGAAGTGACATTTGACCTGAGCCCTGGAGGAAGAAAAGGCTTCTAAGGAGAAGAGATGAGGAAGCAGTACCTTCTAGGCCAGGGGTGGGAAACCTGTGGCCTTGAAGCCACGTGTGGCCCTCTCAGTTGTCAAGTTCAGCCCATTGACTTCAGTCGGGACCCAGAGGGGCATGTGTGGTCTCAAGGCCGCAGGTTCCCCACCCCTATTCTAGGCACTGGAGTTAGCCTAGAGTCTTGTAGACAAGTTAGGGGATCTGAATTAGAGTGGTAATAGTAGCAGTGGAAAGAAAGGTCAGATATGAGAGTCATTGATATGACTGGATCACTAGCTGGGTATGAGAGGTCAGTGAGAGAAATAATTCTCCATTTCTGAGTCAGTTTGATTGGAAAGGGACAAGAGAGGTTGTCTTGATTTTGGTGTGTCTGATCTTCTAATAGAAATTAAGAAGTAAAAATCTGTTCAGATTCAGATGCAAATAAAATTAGAATAGCTAAACAGAAATTCTAATTCTTATAATGAAGGTGTTCTTACCATCAAAAATCTTCTTGTGTGTGTATTGATACAAAAGAAAGGTTATCATTTTTTATTTTACAAATATGACATTTTGTGTCACAAAAATCTCCAAGGTTTTCCACAAATCCCTGAAAATGATGATGCCTTGTCAGAGCATATCTTTACAGGCAACTCATTAGCACTGTTTCAATAATTAGTCTATGGGGTGTCCAGGTGATATCATGGGAGTATGTTATAGAAACCACATTTTATATAAATAATGAAATAGAAATGAAAATCCTTTTCCATCATTGCTCTTTCTTTTGAGCAAAAGTAGTCTGACCAATAACAATGCCTTTAACATACTATTATAAATCAAAAACGTTTTCTGTCAAATAAAGCTGCCTAAATAGGGAATTAATTAAAGAAAAAAAATCATCCTCTCCCACTTCTCACATCACCATTACAGTTGAATTTGTATAGTTTGGGGGCAACTAGGTGGTTCAGTGGATAGAATACTGAACCTAGAGTCAGGAAGACTCATCTTCCTGAGTTCAAATCTGGCCTCAGACACTTACTGGTTGTGTGACACTGGCCAAGTCGCTTAACCTTGTTTGCCTCAGTTTTGTCATCTGTAAAATGAGCTGGAGAAGGGAATGGCAAACCACTCCAGTATCTTTGCCAAGAAAACCCCATATGGAGTCTTGAAGAGTCGGAAATGACTAAAACAACTAAACAATAACATACACAGTTTTGGTGGGATGGCACCGAAAACATTCTTGTATTATATGCTTTTGCAGAATGCCATTGTATCACAGGGTATGGGGATTAGGAAGAAAGCATCTAATTAAAATTAAACCTCAAATTCTTCTTTTGGGGAACAACCTATAAATACATTCTTCTGGCCTCAGAACCAAACTTAATACTGGAACTGACTGAAAATCCAGAACCAATTTCAGGGCTGTTTCCTGGCCCTTTGATTGCCTTCCTCCTGCTTTCATTTCCCTACTTTGCATTATTTTTGATAATCCTTCATCTGGGATGACAATATTTTTCAATTAATTTTTTTTGCAAAATGAAAATGCAATCAGATGGCTTTCTGATTAAGTGAAAATCAGTGCCTTTGTGGCGAGGTGGCATTGAACAAAACAAATGTCTTGACACCATCATTTGTCATTTAAGCAGGGCTGGGGCTCTCTGTAGCATTTCCCCTATAGCTGCCCCTCTTGAGCTTACATTTCATATTTGAAAAATAAATTGGGAGCATTAAGCTCATGCTGCGTTTGATTTAGTTTTCCTTTTGACTAAAAAATGGAAGCTCATCTCAGCAAGATTGAGAGTAAAGTGCTGTGAGAAGCACATTTGAATCAACCCAGAGGCTTGAATGAGAGGAGAACTGCTAACCTTGATAAAGCTCTATTTATTTAAAAGATTCTTTTGAGATCTTATTTTATCTCTTGGTTTTTAGAAATCATCCTTTTCTATTTACATATTTAGGAGGACCTTATTGTATTAGGTTATTTTGTTGCACAGTATGTTCCTTGTGGATTCAACTTAAGTGTAAAAAAATACATTATGCTTCACCGATGTCCCTACCTAAGCACAATAATTATAAAGCAAAGCTATGTATCTTATTGTTAGCCATTATTCTGACAGTCTACTCCCTACAAATTTTAAGTACAAGTACTTGTTTCATGCAGCAGATTTTTTTGTTCGTTTCTTATTTGCAGATTCAAATACTAAATGAAATCTTTTCCTAATTAAATTAATTTTATCTCAGAATGAGTAATTTTTTCATTTAATGCAACTTTGTGAACATTTCTTTCCAGTATTCTCAGTAATGCCCCTGTATTGTTCCTGATAGGTTTCCTTCTCAGTCATTTGAGTTGTAGTTCATTAATTTATGTATTTATCATAAGATTCTTTGAACATATATAAGTGCCTAGTATATGCAAACATTGTATTGGCTGCTTGGAGAGTAAAAGCATCAGTCTTATGTTCTCTGCCATCAAGAAGATTAATGTATTCCTAAAGGTAAATTAGACATACACAGAATTACTATAATAGAGCTTGTTAAGTACACAAGAGAGTACAGAGCAATATGGGCATTTGGAGAAGGGAAAGCTCATTGTTGACAGGAAAAATCATTGAATACTTTGTGGAGGAGGTGATACTTGCTTCTTGAAGGATGGGTAAGATTTTTAATAGGTGGAGATGGGGAATAAGTGGAGAACAGATGTATTCCAGGCATAAGCAATGCAGCGGGTAAAATAAAAAAGACTTTTAAAAGCCCAGGTTGTGTCTGTGAAATGTTGTATAGTCCAGTTTGAAGTATAGCCTTTGTGAAAAGGAATTGTGCTATACAAGATGGAAAAAATAAGGTTGGAACCAAATTATGGAGGGCATAGAACGGTATTGAGCATTATGGAAACAATGAATTATTTGACCAGTAGAGTTATGGGTTCAAAGCGGTGAATTGAGAAAATTAATCTAGCAGTAATATGTCCCTAAATGAGACACCCTCTCTCCTGGTGGAGAGAGACTAAAAGGGACATTAGGTTGGTGGCATGATGGTGGCAGAGGAGAAATAGGCTTCTATCAGTATTTCTGGGACAGAGTTAACCTACAGGCCACTTTAAGTTAAAAGTCATATCTGAAAAATCATACTTCAGTGGGTCTGTAATTTTATTGATTTGGGTAATCTACTCCAACAGAATAAATAATAATACATGCATGCCTTCTTATTTCATGAGGCTCTCATCTGTATTTCCTCATAAACTCTATGAAGAATCCATTTAATACCCTGGGAGCCTTTTACTTGACCTCTTGAATTGAAATAGAGCCAAAAGCAGTTACAACTGTCACCATAAGTTCAACCTCACTGGTAGGAGCCAGAGCATCTCCCAGAGAGCCTGGTCCTTACCCCAGAGGGAGCTGGAGTAAAGGCAGGCTTTGAAAGAGGAATGTCATGGTGAATTCTAGAGATAATGGCTGGGGATGGTTACACTTTGTACTGCTAGAGGACCATGAAACGAGGTGCTATGTTGGTGGTCACCTCCTAGAAGAAGTATGACACCCATGAGAGCACACTGAGGCAAAGCCCCATTTTCCTAGTTCTACTTATGGTTTTCTAGTAGAACACATGAACTTAGTTATGGTTCTGTATTTGAGCACCAATAAAACATGAGTTTTCCTTGTGTTGTCCTTTGTTTTTGTAACATGATTGACTCACCTAACTTTCTGGACAAATGCCTCTTCAATCATATATTTCCTACTATTTATGTGTGCTTTGTTGGTGTTATGATGCAGTTTATTTATGTCTACTATGCATCTCTTTGTTAACTTTTGGGTGAACTGAAACTTTAATTCTTTAAAGAATGTACCATTCCATGATTTACAACCATATAGCATCAATATAGATTGGTGTTTTAAAAGAGATTTTACTCATGTGATATAGTTATTTTTGTTGTATGTTGTGTAGTTATTTTATTGGTGTTGTATAGTATATGTTTTCACATTCTCTCTCTCTCTCTCTCTCTCTCTCTCTTTCTCTTTGTCTCTGTCTCTCTCAGAGATAACAGCTAAGATAAGATGCTATGGATAGAGAAATGAAGTCAGGAAGACTTAAGTTCAAATGCTGCCTCAGATACTTATCAGCTGCATGACTTTGGACAAATCACTTAACCTCTGTCTACCCCAATTTCCTCATTTGTAAAATGGGGAATAGCATCTACCTCCCAGGATTGTTGTGAGAATAAAATAAACTATTATACATAAAGCACTTTGTAAATCTTAAAGTGTTATGTGAATGCTAGCTATTGTTATTATTATTGACAAGGAATTTAAAAGAAAAAGATGAAGAGTAGAGGTATGGGGAATGAATAAAACTGGTCAACACATGGAAAACAATTTGATATTATAGGCAAAGTTCCACATCCTTGGACCTGGACCTCTGCAAAGAAGCAGGAATGAAGTAGGGGATGGGATGATCTTTCTTCATATCTCTTTGGGACCAAGTGTGTTATTATAATAATAATTAATAATAATAATTTTTATAGAGAGTCTAATGTGTACCAAGTACTCTGCTGAGGACTTTAGAATTATTACCTCATTTGAGCCTCACAACAACCCCAGGAGGTAGGTGCTATTATTATCCCCATTTTACAGATGAGAAAACTGAAGAAAAGAGAAGTTAAGTGACTTGCCCAGGTTCACAGAACTAGTAAGTGTCTGAGACCAGTTTAAACTTGAGCTTTCTTGACTTCAGGTCCTCTGAGACCTCTATAATTGCACAACCTTCATCTTCCATTGCTTTGTGGTTGTTATTTCCATTTGCATTGAGTTAGTCATTGTATATATTGTTTTCCTGGCTCGACATGCTTCACTTTGCATCGGCTCATATATACTCTTCTCATGCTTTTTTTCTATGGCTCATGTTAATTATTTCTTAGAGCACAGCGCCATTCCATTATATGTATGTACATCCATTTGTTTAGCAGTTCCCAAATTAGTGGGTCTCTACTTTCTTTTAGTCCTTTGCTACAACAAAAAAGTGCTGCTCTAAATGTTCTGGTATATATACTGTCTTTCTTTTTGTCAGTGATTTCCTTGGAGTATAAGACTTGCAAGAGGATCACTGGGTCGTTTTAGTCACTTCTTTGAATAATTCCAAATTCTTTTTCAGAATGGTTATACTAATCTATAGCTTCACTAAAAATAACGTGTGCTTCTTTTCCTAAACTCCATCAACATTTCCTATTCTTGTGTCTTGTAAGCTTTGTGTGAGACAAAACCTCAGGATAATTCTGATTTTAATTTCTCTTCTCAGTAATGGATATTCTATAGGATGAGTACCAATAATTTGAAATTTTTTTTCTGTGTAAAACTGTTCATGCCATTTGACCTCTTCCCTATTGGGGAATAGTTTCTGGACTACAGATCATTGTTAATCAGTTACTGTTATTTAAAGACTTTCTGAATCTGATGTGAACAGTTATATAAACTCAAAGTGATCCTGAGTTCAACATTTTCGCGCAAGTTTTAAATTTAAAACAGTCATGGCTTAACCAAATTCCTGTACTCAATTTATTTTCATATTAACAACATTCACACTCAGGAAAACTTGGATAGTAATAAAGAGAAATGGTATAAGACGTTCTTAGCAAGAAGAAGCTGGAAGGAAAGTGATGATGGTGACATTCTCATTCTTCTGCTTTGATTTGTTACATATTGCTGTGCTTGATAAATTTGTTAAAAGATCCTAATCCATTTACACACCTCCTATAATGTTTAGCATATTGACATGCAGTGAACATTTTTCCCCACTTCCTTTCTTTGCTATTTCACTAACACAGCATAAATGTAAGGTAGTAACACTTAAAATAAATCTCCTTTAAAGTCAACGTTGCATTTATAGGGACCTTTTTGAAATGGGGCACCATCACTTTCTGTGTAGCCTTTCTTGTTGAACTATATAATTTTGCTACTTTTAAAATTGAAATTTTTTTCATACATTACAATTTTCTAGAAGCAATAACTATGACTGTTACTGAACTGTATATCTTAAAATTCATATAGCACTCAGGAAGCCAAAAACATTTGAAGGATAGATACTGCTACTCTATTTAACATTATTATATGATGATGATAATTAGTGATGTCTAAATTAATCTTTATTTACCTAAAGTATCTTCATTATGGCCTACATTTTCTTATGTCTGCAGGATTCACAGATTTCAAGTGTTTTAAAAATAAGATTGCATTACGTTTTCATATCTCTAAATAGAAAATGTTGGCATTTTCACTGCAGAGATGTGTATACAATCAGTCAGTCAGTCAACAAGCCTTTTAAAGTTCTTATTATATGGGGCAGCTAGGTGGCATAGTGGATAAAGCACTGCCCCTGGAGTCAGGAGGACCTGAGTTCAAATTCGGCCTCAGACACATAGCACTTACTAGCTGTGTGACTCTGGCCAAGACTACTTAACCCCATGCCTCACCCAAAAAAAAAAAAGTTGTTATTATATGCCAAGAAATAAATGATGTGACTAATGTCCATATTTCAAGTTCACATTAAGCAACTAGTTTTTATAATAAATTTGCATCCTTATTATAATTATATTAGCTTCATCTAAGGGGTTGTCATTATTAGCACTGTATTAATTCAGTACATTAATAACTGGGTCACTTTCATTCATGAAATTAGCTGGCTAAGGTTGAAATTACCCACATTTCAAACTTTAGCTGTAACATAAATATATACTTGCTATATTGCATAACTGTCATTCATTTTGGCTTTGAAAAAAAAATTCAATTCCAAAATTCATTTGACACAGTCATACCTTTTTGACTTCTCAATTAAAATTCCAACTTAGGCAAGATTTTCCCAATCTCTCCTAATACTTAATAGAGGGAAAAACCCTTCCTCTATTGATTATCTCCAATTTATCTTGTAAATATCTTGACTGTACAGTGTCTTTTCATGTTATCTCTCTTGATTAGACTGTGAGCAGAAATTATTTTTTTTCCTTTTCTTTGTGTCCTCATGCACAGTGTCAAGCACAGTGCTTCACAAATAGTGGGCATTTAATAAATGCTTGTTGATTTGACTAATTTTTAATATTAAATAGTGGACTTTATGTGTCTATGTAAAAAAATTAGTTAAAAAGCAAATGATCTAAGTGCAGGTCTTTATATCTTGCCTTATGTGCATAATATCTCCTAATGCATACAGACTGATTTAGGATCCTTACATACACTTACATATTCACATACACACATATGATTAGTTCTCAACCAGTCATCCTGGTTCCACTACTTAAAAATCAAAACCCTGGCCTCAGAAGTAACAAGGCACATATATATCAGAAATGTGTACAAGTAGCAACTGTTAAATCTTACTATTATATCATTTTAGAATAAACAGTAGAAATAAAATTATCAAGTCATAGAAAAGAGTAGTAGCTTCCAGCACATACACACACACACACACACACAAATTGCGGTGTTAAATTAGGCAAAAAAAATAGAGCAATAGTGAAATTGAAAGATATTAAAATGTGAAATTATTATTACTTCACCCTATATGGAAAATGCCAAAGGCTCAAAACCATTAAAAATTCTTTGACTGGGGAGAATAGCATGGCTGTTGGGATTGTTATAGATAGTAAACCATGTCTTAGAACTCTCTCTTATTAGGGGATAATTCTTCCTAAATTTCAGAAAAGAGTCACTACTCACAAAGAAAACATTTAAAAATAAAAATCTAATGAGAGAGGACATTTAATATTGGACAGCAACCAGAAAAAATTATTCAGGTAGTCCCTTACTTATGGATGTTTGACATGTGAAAAGGCAGTGAGGAATTTGAAAATACAACATGGTGACAACAGTTTCTCCTCTCATTTGCAGTGTCTCCTATTTGACTTGGAGTTTTAAAATTTCTAATCCTGAGGATTACCTTCGTCCTTGCCTAGCCCACTCTCACAATTCCTTCCTCCTGAGTCAGGAGCCTCTGATATTTCTTTGGAGTCAGAGTCCTTGTCACTGAATAAGGTGGGATGTGGTTTTCTGTTGTCCAGAGTTGAAGCTTAGAATGTATCTTCTCAGAGAATCAGTGCTGTAAATGGTATTTAGGTTTCTTTGACATTGTATCATTTATGTTATACTTTAAGTACACTATCCATTAAGTTGGGTGGGGGGGGCACGGATTGCCTGGGAACCTAAATAAAACCTACAGCATAATTTCTATGGGAAAACAAATTCCAAGTTCGAAACAGCCAACATATAAATGAACTTTAAAACATAACCAATGCAGGAATTTATTTTGCTTGACTATGAATATTTGTTACAAGATTTTTTTCTGCTTCTCTTTTTTTTTCTCTCATGTTGGAAGGAAGTGAGATGCCTAATTTAACACCGCAAGAAGATTTTGTGAATTAAAATATAAATATACACTTAATTTATTTGTTGGGGACGTAGAGGGAAGTGTTAAGAGTATTGCAGAAACATCTTCGTTGAGCTCAAATCACTGCGCCTGGACAAAAACTACATCCCCAATTAGTGAAAGAATGAGTAGATGAGATTGTGGATGAGATTACTCATTAGCAATCATTGTTGAAAAATTGTAGAGAACATGAGAGGTGCCATAGGAGAGGGGATGGGTAAATTCGTGAATTTTCAAGTGTTAGGAAGTAGATTCTTCAAACTATAGCTTGATATAAATTATAATATACATTTGATAAATACTACTGGTAAAATTCTATATTATTTAATGATATTTTATGAGTATATGAAAAATTAAACAAGTGGTTAGTGATTGCGTTAAGTGATTGTAAGTTCATCAAGAACAATTTATGTGAGGGACAAGTTCTTGGATCCCTTGTATCTGACCTTAGTCTCAAAAACATGTGATATAACTTCTAAACCATGACACAACTGTAGATAAAGTGAACTGTAAGATCTAAATGATGAAAGCTCCTGAATTCCAGATTTCTGGAGGGATATCTGAGGTGCCTGATTCACAGCTACCTAGTTGAAGGAGCAGGGATGTGCTCAGCAGCATTATGTAATCCAGCTTTTCTAGCGAGAGGAGAATTTCAGGTGGGTAGATCTAGCTTTGCCTCCACTAGCATCCCTGCATTCAAGAATTTCAGAATTCAGCCTTCTATCAGGAAAGGTGGACCTTGAAGGTATAGAAGTAATAAGGTGGTTGGGGGAACCTTTACCCTTTGCTGTCACCCTGAGAATTCCTGAAACTTGTGGAGGGGGGAAGAAGTGAAGATCAACACCTCTTGGGCCCTTCTCCTAAGTAGACACTTGAGAGGGATGATTATAGAATGGTCTGCAAGTTAGAGGAGCTGATAAAATTCATATTCTCTCTGGAGAACTATTCACCGAGGAAAGAATCTCCCTGGTTCTCTAGGAGACAAAGAAGGCTAGTGAATTTTATGTTGCAAAACTTAGAGTTGCTCATCAAGAGCAGTAGGCATGGCCATAAGATGGGACATAAGTATTTCTGGGGAATATGTGACTGAGAATGCTATGTGATCAGTCTAGGAGAAAGGTTCTGCTAATATATGAATAATGCAATGCATGGTACCCATTATACAAACTCTGCAAAAGAAACTCAACTGTGTATTTATGGAGACATTGGCAAAATGAGGAACCTGTATTATTCCAGCTCCTTGCTTTTGGACAGTCTGCTTCTCCTGATTGTATTGATCTTTCTTCCCCTCCATCTCTTGGGATCTCTAGTTCTCTTTTAAGTTGAGCTGATGAGCCTACACAATGCCTTTGGTGACTCCATTTACTATGAAGTTGTTGGTGCTCTCAAGTTACTTTTTATGTCCTTTCTGTTCACTTCATATTCAATTATCTGGAGATGGGCTATTTCCTTCCAACAGACTTTAATTTAAACCCTTGAGAAAAAGTACTTTCATTTTTGTCTTTGTATCCTCAGTAGATTAGGAGAATGTTGTGGATATAGCACTGACAGAATTTCTCATGTTTTATTTATAGTTAAGATGAAGAAATAAGGACAACATAATAGTTTCTAGATGACTTTGGAATTAGTTGAATGGGAAGACCCAGAGGACTCATTAGTTTATCCATGTCAATATGGAGGGAAGTCTTTGATGGAGACTGCCCTTAATCTTGTCACATTCAGTCTTTTTTTAAAAAGCAGGCTTAGATAGCATAGTTATCAAATTGACAGATGATACCAAGGATGGATAACATGTTGGATGACAGATATACGAACCAAAAAGGTGTCAGCAGGCTAAAATGATGTGCTAAACCAAATAAGAATAAACTTATTGGGATAATTAGGTTTAAAAAATTTACCTGCACAGGGATAAAATGAGGGAGGAATGTCTAGACAATACTATCCATGAAAATAACCTGGGAGAGGAACTTTTGAGGGAGCAGAGCCAAGATGGCAGAGTGGAGAAAGTACTCGGCTAAGCTCTCTCACATTACCCTCCAAATAACTTTAAAATAACTCCTAAATTCTGGAGTGTCAGAGTCAACAAAAAGCCACAGGGAGATATTCTTCCAGCCTAAGACAACTTAAGAGGTCAGCAGGAAAGATCTATGACATATTCACGTGGAATAACCAGTGCTAGTACTAGGTGGTGGTGATAGAAGCAGCAGCAGCTTTAGGAGCTCTCAAGGCAGAGACAGTAAGAGGACCTAGAAACTGGTCAGAAAGTGATGACAGGGGACCGGTGTGCTAGTACCAGATGCAGGACCAAATGCTGTTTGCAAGTCCATTGCCTGTACCCACTTCTTGGTCATAATTCAAATGTGGAGACAAGTACTTTCAGTCAAGAGGGAGCAGAAATCCTTAAGGACAGGATCTCTTTTGGTCCCAGGGGATCAGGTGCCCTGATGAACAGTATCACTTCTAGTCTGAAGACATCAAGGGACCCTGAGGAACAGTATCAATTGCAATCTTGAAGGATTAGGGGCCCTTCCTGTGTAAGAACCAGAGTACAGACCAGGAGAGGAGTGACCATACCTCTCCCCAGATCAAACCACTTTGGAAGCACTGAACCCCAAGAACTAGGTCTAAAAACAGAACTGTGGTAAAAAGCCTGAAGCTTGAAACAATGCCCGTCCCCCAATACCATTTACAGAACCCACCTTTAATATAAATTTCAAAGTCAAGAAATAGGGTGGAAAATGAGCAAACAGCAACAACAAAAGAATTTCATCACAAAAAGGTACTGTGGTGACAGAGAAGATCAAGACACAAACTCAGAAAACAATGAAGTCAAACAGGTACAAGCAAATCATCAAAGGAAAAAAAAATGTGAATCTGACACAAGCCCAACATTAATTCTTGGAAGAGCTAAAAATTTAGTTTCAAAATCAAATAAGAGTAGTAGATGAAAAGTTAAAGAAATGAAAGCAAAAGAAGAAAATTATGAAAAGACAACTAACAACTTGGTAAAAGAGGCACAAAAAATACTGAAAAAAATAACAGTTCAAAAATAGAGTTGGTCAGTTAGGGGGAAAAGGGTACAAAAGCTCACAGAAGAAAATAATTCCTTAAAATTTAGATTTGAGGAAATAGAGGCTCTGAATCCGTGAAACTTCAAGCAACAATAAAATAAAGTCAGATGAATGAAAAAAAGAAGAAAATTCAAAATATCTCATCAGAAAAAAAAACCAACTTGGAAAATAGATCAAGCAGAGACAATTTAAGAATGATTTGACTACCTGAAGGTCATAATCAAAGAAACAGTCCAGATATCATAGTTCAAGAAATTGCCAAAGAAAACTCCTTCCAAATCCTAGAACCAGAAGGTAAAATAGAAATGGAAAGAATCCACCCATCACCACCCAAAATGAAAACTCCTAGGAATTTTATAGCAAAATTCCAGAGTTCCTAGGTCACAGAGAAAACACTTCAAGCAGCCAATGGAACAGATTAGGTACACCATACACTATAGTAAATGACCACAGTAATCTAGTGTTTGATCCCAAAGATCCAGGCTTTTGGTATAAGAAGTTGCTGTTTGATAAAAAAGCAATTGGGCAGAAACTTGGCTTGGACCAACATCTCATAGCATATACTAACATAAAGTCAAAATGTTGAAATGATTTAGACATAAAGGATGATATCAAAAATAAATTGGAGGAGCATGGAAAAATGTACCTGTCAGATATATGACTGAGGGAAGAGTTTATGACCAAATAAGAGATAAGAGATGATAACGTGATTTAAAATAGATAATTTTGATTACGTGAAATTAAAACACTTTCGCACATGCAGAACTAATGTAGCAAAAATTAAAAGGAAAATAAGAAACTGGGGAAAAGATTTATAGCAAGTTTCTCTGATAAAGGCTTAATTTTCAATTATATAGGAAACTGAGCCAAATTTATAAAAATGAGAGCCATTCCCTAGTTGATAACTGGTCAAAGGATCTGAACAGGCAGTTTTCAGAAGAAGAAACCAAAGCTATCAATAGTCCCATGGATTAATGTTCTAAATCACTACTGATTAGAGAAATGCAAATTAAACAACTATGAGGTCCCACCTCACACCTGTCAGATTGTCTGATATAACAGAAAAAGAAAATGACAAGTGCTGGAGGGGATGTGAAAATGGGTACACTAATGTTCTGCTGGTAGAGTTATGAACTGGTCCAACTATTCTGGAGAACAATTTGGAACTTGCCTAAAATGCCATAAAACTGTGTGTATCCTTTGACCCAGCAATACCACTATTTGGTCTGTATCCCAAAGAGATCAAAGAAAAGGGAAAAGGATATATTTGTACAAAAATATTTATAGCAGCTCTTTTTATGGTGGAAAACAACTAGAAATTGGGGGGATACCCATCAGTTGGGGAATGGCTGACAACTGGTGGTATATGACTGAAATGAAATAGTATTGTGCTATAAGAAATGAACAAGATGGTTTCAGAAAAACCTGGGAAGATTTTTATGAACTGACACAAAGTGAAGTGAGCAGAACCAGGGGAACATTGTTCACAGTAATAATTAACCGTGATTATTAACTGTGAAAGGATGATTAACTCTGAAAGACTTAGCTACTTTGATCAAGAGAGTGATTCAAAACAATTCCAAAGTACCTGGAATGAAAAATGCTATCCTCTTCCAAAGAAAGAACTGTTAAACTCTGAATGCAGATTGAAGCATACCTTTTTCTTATTTTATTTTTGTCTGTATTTTTTTGCAACATGGCTTATATGGAAATAATTTTAGCATGACTACGTATGTATAATCAATATCAAACTGCTTGCCTTTTCAAGGAATAGGGAGATGCCAGAGGCAGAGAGAGAATTTAGTACTCAAAATTTTTTAAATATTGTGAAAAATTTTTACATGTAACTGTGAAATATCTAATGAAATAAATAAAATATATTTTTAAAATAATCTGGCAGTTTTATTGGACTGCAGAGTCAGTATGAGGCAGAAGTATGACATGGCCACATAAAATCTTAAAGCAAACTCACAGTTATGTTTGCATCAGAGTGTCCATACCTAAAGAAGTGGTAGTTTTGGTGAGCTGTGCCCTGGTCAGACCACATCAAAGTATTGTATTTAGTTTTGGATGTCAGATTTTAGGAAGGACATGAGCAAGATGGAATGAATACAGAAGAGGATGACCAGGATGTTAAGGGAACTTAAAACCATGTGGTATGAGGGTTAGTTGAAAGAACAAGGCATGTTTATGCTAGATAAGAGTAGACTTAGTGGTTTCCTTGTAACTTTTTATTAGCTGAAGCACTGCCAAGTAGAAAAAGATTTGGACGTGTTTTGCTTGGCCCTCAAGGACAAAAGAAGAATCAGCAAAGGGCAAAGAGGCAGGCTTTAGTTTGATGTAATGAAACCCTTCATAAAAAGGATAGCTGTCCAGGGTGGTAATTGGCTATGCCTTGAGTCAAAGAATTCTCTCTCTGGTATTGTCCTGGTGGAGGTTTAATGACCATTTGTTGGGAATGTCTGGAAGTGATTCCTATTTAATGTGTACATTGGGCTAGATGACTGCCCAGAGATCCCTTTCAACAATGGGTAACTATGCAAGATTTTCAAAGTCATATTTCAATTATCAACTCCTCAGTGTGTCTCAATAATAATTAAACCATTTATATATTATTTTGAACAAATAAAATGATGATTTGTGTTACATTGTTAAATATAAGGTAATATATGTTGGATTGTGGTTATAAAAATTCTAAGCTTATTATTACTATAAAAAAAAAAACAATGCCCCTAAAGATTTCCCTGGAAGAAATAAAAGTCTTCTCTGGCCGCTCCATATTCTCTAGTGTAACTGCATTCTGCCCTTTCTGTATTTGTTGCATATGAAATGAGATGCTAAGCATGAAAGAATTATAGGCCAAATGTGAGTTGGTAACTGTATTTTTTACATTAAACCAGAAGAATTTGTCCAAACAATCAGTAGCAAAAATGTAGCTGTTTTCCAAAGAGGTTCTCACCTGAGTTGAGGAATTGCCCTTCACATTAAAAATAGCTTAATGATTTACACCATTTTTATTAAAAAAAATAGATAGATCAAGGTAATAAAACAACTAATGACCATTTTATTCAGCAATGTCTGTATAAAATACTACCCTGGGAATAGTAAACTTTTGTCCATTGTGATCTAAAGCTTTTGCCATCTCAGTAATTTTTCTATCAGGGGTACAGTATTTTACTATTGTTACCCTGGAAATAATTTCTTATTTATAATGATGTGAGATATGTATATGCACATACATATCTTGAAAATTTATAAAATACGTATGATTTACCTGAGAAAATGACCTAAGGTAAGCATGGTTTTAAGATCAGCAAAATTTATGAGATACACATTTGTCAAATTCAATTTGTATTCATCATTCATATTTAGGGAATGAAAAAAATATACAAGGCAATATGCAATAAACAAGTCCAAATAGGCAGAACTATATATCAGTGGGAGCCAACAAATATGAGTAGTGTAGTTCTGACCCAAATTAAATTTAAAAACCCACTAATGGTGAATGTTTGTGGATTTCAAAGGAGTAAAACTGCTAATGGTGAGACAAGATCTTTACTGTTTGTATCATAGTAGTAGGCATGGTGATCATTTATGTTGAATGCTTTTTTAAAAAAAGAAAAACTCGTGATGGATGAACAGCTGGATAAACATTTATTTTGTAATTTTTTTATATTTTAATAAAATATGTTTTCAAAAGTATCCTAAGAATTAATGACTAATACCTATGAATACTAATACCTACAGGTTAAAGGTATTTATTATTCTTATTTCATATGTGTTATAACTGAAAGCAGTAGAAATTTGACAGTTTCTCATTTGTATATCCAACATGTTACATGGTAATCTGTAAAGAGAGATACTAGCAAATTCTAGATTTATTCATTCAGAATCATAGTATCATGGGATTTGGAACCTTAAAGATCTTTAGCCTCTTCATTTTACAAGTGAGGAAAGTATGGCTTAGTTAGTTTGACTTACACAGCCAAAGAACACATTTGAGATGATTTTGAGGATTTGCCATGTGGAAATACTAAGGACCACTTTGAGTACCGAAGAAGGGACAGAAATGGAACCCATTGTTATCTCAGTGTTTTCCTGAATCAGGGTAAGAATTTGATTCCTATTGTCATTCAGCTGAATTCCTAATTTTTTTTTATATAGAATGTTCTCAGAATCGTGAGGGAGGGACACTCAAAATGAGAGTTATATGCAGTTTAATTTTTGCTTCTCTGAAAGAATCAAGAAATGGTTAAACTTGTAGAGAGTTAAACTCATGCTGTTTTTAGTGATTCACAATGAGACGAAGACAGAACTGGCATTAGAATTAGAAGTTTAAAAACCTTAACCGTGGCTAGGGCTATTGGTTAGCCTTGTCATTTTATAATAATATTAAATGAATTTAATAGTTTCCCAATGATTAGATTGGGGAAGCTAGCTGGTGCAGTGAATAGAATGCTGGACTTAAGAGTCAGGAAGACCTGAGTTCAAATCCAACCTCAGACACTTACTAACTGTGTGACTCTGGGCAAATCACTTAATCCTGTTTGCCTCAGTTTACTCATATGTGAAAGAAGAGCTGAAGAAGGAAATGACAAACCATTTCAATATCTTTGCAAGAAAACCCTATTGAGGTCACTGAGTCGGACACTAATGAAAAAAGACTGAATAATGAAAACAATGATTAGATCTGTCAAATAGTGAAATGGACTGCCTCACGAGGGGGTTGATTTCTCCTTATAAGTCTTCAAGCAGAGGCTAGAATGATGGTCATTTGTGCATTAGTGCATAATATATTATGGTGTCCATTTCTTTTGTGTATGACTTAGACTAGATGGTCACAGAAGTCCCTTCAGATCTCGAGTTCCATGATTCTGTAAAACACTTTCCCATCTCAGCTCAGTTCATTCTTACAGGTAGAGGAAGTGTTGCTATACCTATTTGATAGCTGTGGAAAATGAAGCAGAGGAAATAAATTCTTTTGTTTAATGTCACACAGCTTAGAGGCTCAGCTAGCGCCACAACTTGGATCATGCTCCCTATATCTGTGGTACGTATAATATTTACTGAAAAGCTACATTATTGACTACCACCATCTCATTGATCTTAGGATTAAGGTAGTAATAGTTACAGTACTTTGGAGTGAATGAATAGTTCCCTTTCAAAGGAATACTGAAGAGGTATAATTACTGTCATGGTAATTCATATCAATGATAGCTCTTTATAGACAATCAAGATAAAGTGGGCATATCTTAGCATTTTGAGAGTGTGAGTTCTTGGCCTCTCTCTTGTTGGTAGTGTACTGGAGGAGTAGACACCCCTTTTCACAACATTGTAATAAAAAGTAACTTTTTGCTTCAAAAAAAAAGTGTGAATTCTTTACATAATATGCATTTATTCTAGGTGTTGATTTAAATATTTTATCTAATCCGTGTTTGTCATTAAGCATTTTTTTGTCTAGAAACAAAAGTAGAATACTAAATATCTTTGAGACACTGATTAATTTTTGACATCATGAAAGAGAATATGATGGGGCAGCTAGGTGGTGCAGTGAATAGAGCTCTGGCCTTGGAGTCAGGAGGACCTGAGTTCAAATCCAACCTCAGACACTTAACACATACTAGCTGTGTGACCCTAGGCAAGTCACTTAATCCCAACCGCCTCACCAAAAAAAAAAAGAGAGAGAGAGAGAGAGAGAGAATATGAAGTTATTTCACCTTGGGAGTACCAAATCAAACTCAATTGGCAGTTGCAAAAACAAAAATAATTTTTGGTGCCAATATATATATTTGGAAAGGAAAATTCTGCCAAGGCAAAGGAATGATTTTTAACTTAGCATGGTGCTAAGTATGTTGTAGGTACTCAACAAGTGATCATCACAATATTATTGACTGATGTGATGAAGAAGAATTGACTAATTCACTAGAAATTTAATGGTCCCACAGAATGAGAGAGAGAGAGAGAGAAAGAGAGAGAGAGAGAGAGACAGAGATGAATTTAGAGGTTATCCAGTCCAGCATTTTCATTTTGCAGAAGAGGAAAAGAAGGCTCATCAGAGTTAAGAGACTTGCTTGAAGTAACACAGGTGAGAATCAGAGGTGTAATTTAAACCTCCCTAAACTCTAGGTTCTTCATCTGTAAATAGGATAATTATATTTACACCACTTGCCTCATATAATTCCTGTATCCCCATAGATAATGTATAAATGTTTAAGATTAAAGCCTTATGTAAAATTTAACCTCCTCATCTTACATATTAAAAAACTAAGATCCAGAGAGGGGACAAAACATGGATGATGATCTAGCAAACAAGACTAAGGAGTTAGGCACACAAACAGGGATAGTGGGAGGCCGTGATATCACATACACACACAAAACAGGGAGGAAAGAGGTTTTGTTTTGTTTTGTTTTTTGAGGAGGGAGGACTGAACAGTGTCAAAAGTTGCAGAAGAGTCAAGAAGGATGAGGACTGAGAAAAAGCCATTAGATTTAGCATTGGGAGATCATTGATAACTCTGAAAAGAGAAGTTTCAATTAAATAGTAGAGTAGGAAGCTAGAATGCAAGAAACTGATAAATAAACCAGGGAGGTGTTGGAGGTAAATATTGTAGACAGTTTTGTCTAGGAGAAAAGTTATAGGATGATAGCTTGTTGAGATGGTAGGATTAAATGAAGGTTTCTCAGGACTGAAAGATCTGAGCGTGTTTGTGGGCAATAGGAGAGAAGCCAATGGATGGAGATAGGTGGGCCAGTAGATAGAGTTGTGGGCCTGGAATCAAGAAGACCTGAGTTCAAATTCAGCCTCTGACACTACCTAGCTATGTGATCCTGGGCAAATCACTTAACCTCTGTATGCATAAGTTTCCTCAACTATAAAATTTGTTGTTGTTGTTTAGTCATTTTTAGTCATGTCTACCTTTTCATGACCCCATTTGGTGTTTTCTTGGCAAAGATATTGGAGTGGTTTGCCATTTCCTTCTTTACCTCATTTTACAGATGAGGAGACTGAGACAAACAGGGTTAAGCGACTTGCCCAGGGTCACACAGCTAGTAAGTAAGTGCCTGAGGCTGGGTTTGTACTCAGGTAAATAAGTATTCCTGACTCCAAGATCTAGTAGGCTCTATCCACTGCGCCACCTCGCTGCCTCAAGGTAAGCTGCCATTTACCTTCCTGAGTTGTGAGTCTCAAATGAGAAAATATTTATAAAAAACACTGAGCACCATGCCTGGCACATAATAGGTCCTTAATAAATATCCTTCCAGTAGAGACTGAAAATGAGAAAGAGACAGGGTGTGATTGAAGGGTCTAGCTTACAGGTGAAGCAAAAAGGGATAAGATCAAGAGTACAAGGTTTGGCCTGGATAAGGAGAAAAGACTATCTCTTCCTCTGAGATAAGCAGCATGCAATGGGGAAAACTCTCCTAGCTTTGGAATCATAAGACCTTGGATTCAAATCTTGACTCTGGCATTTACTAGCTGTATGACCTGGGGGAAGTCATTTCACTTCTCTGCCTTATCTTACTTATCTGTAAAAGGAAGAGTGTTGAACTAGAAGACCTTTTATGCCCCTCCCAGCTCTAAACCTATTCTTCTTTGCAACAAGAGAATGATGGAAGATGTTGAGCAATGTGAGGTACAGAGGTGCAGAAAAAAAAAAGCTACTCACAGACAGACCTAATTTAGGCAATAATATGTTAGATAAGAGGGAATACTGAGAGGAGTGTATGGTATGGTCAATCAATAAGCATTTATTAATCCCTTCCTATGTGCCAGGCACTCTGTTAAGGGCTATTGATACAAAGGCAAAAGTCAAGTAGTTCCTGCCCTGAAGAAGCTTATATTCTATTCTGATATTCTTATATTCTATGACTTGAGGACACAAAAGAAAGTTTGAAGCAGATACCATAGAGAATGCAAAAGGAATTAATCAAGGAAAAGCAAAAGAATCACTAGTTGAAATTAGGTAACATAAATTTGCATGGGGCCTAGTCAGCATATTTGTGGGTCTACTTCAGGTTATAAATAGGAAAAGAAAAGGCAAGATGGTTAAGACCATGTTTTGGGGGGTTTGGACAGTTTAGATTGAAAAAGAGGGCAAGGGATTAAAGGATAGAGCACGGTATAAAACTGAATGGGTTAGTCAAAATTTTGAAGTAATGCAAAGAAGTGCAGCCAGGGTAATACACTGGGAAATCAAAGAGAGGTAGATTGAAGGGTGGTTGAAGTGACAAGAAAGAATAGATTTAGATGGGATGAGGCATATTGAAAGATGGAAAGACAAGAGGATAAGGTCAGGTAAAGGAACTTTAGTTTGAGACTGTGAACATGGAACACTTCTGACTGTTCCATGAGTTCAAGGGCATGCCCATTCTTTTATGTAGCTAAATTATAGTAGAGAGAGCTGTGGGAATAGAAGGGGTTCATGAGCTAGGAGGCCTGACTTTCTGAGGGGATGTCAGCATGCACATTGATGCCCCAAGTGCAAGCGCAGGGTTTTTGATCCATGAGCCAGATACTGAATTATTTGAGAAAGAAAAGAGGGTAATAGTCTGTGTTCTTGTAGATTACTATTGCCGGGATATGGAGCAGATAATAGACCTTGATGGAGTGTAACTTAAAGGAGAACTTCCTGAGGGATTGTTGAAGATGGAAGATCTGGAAGTGGTAATGAGGAGGAAGGACAAGTGCTACTCCTCTTCCTGGCCAGTTGTCATGAGAGGAGCATTCACTAGTACAGGGTGACCAAAGAGATAATATCTTGGGGGGTGAGAAGGGGGGCCAGGTTTCAGTGACTACAACAAAATGGAAAGGGTGCAAAGGAGGAAGAGGTCTAACACAGACAGTTTGCTAACAAAGCACTTATCTTGTAACATCCCTGTGAAGTAGGTAGTACAAATATTATTATCCCCAGTGGTTTGTCTATAACCATCAGGTGTCACTGAAGTGGGCAGCTGTCTATGCTCTCCTTATTCTTTGCTTCCAAACAGAAAGGGATAGAGTCAAAATCATTATAGGCTTCTCTGTCTCTGCCTAACAGGATTGGCTTAGGGTAGGACTTAACTCCTCTAGTCTCCTTCTTGATCTCCCTTCCCCAACTCTGTCTTATTCTCTGAAGAAGGAGGGAGAGGGAGTGCTTAGCTTGAGACATTTAGGCGCTAACTAGGATTCCACAACATACTCTGTCTAGGGAGCAAAGTTAACCCCAGATTCCATTTTGATGTGCTCAACCTATTACGTGATTTAGCAAGTTGTTAATAAAAGTAAAATCAAATCAATATTGACTAGATCTGCTTCCCAGGTGGCATTTTTAATCACCAGATCAGAATGGGAGGTCCCAGCTATTTATGCTGGGTGAACTAAGCAACCTAAGCACATCTACTGCTCCTCTCCTACCCCCCTCCCCCGAAACAGCCATATTCATAAGATAATTGAGAACAAATTTTTTATCTAAAAGAATCAATCTAAAGGGAAAAAAATACCATCACAACAGTTAAAAGAAAAACAGAGTGAAAGGAGCAAGAAGCTTTGGGATTAAATCTGTCTTTCACCTGGATTTTACTGCTGGGGGAGTGTTTCTTAACGCTTTGGCTTACCTCATACTCTGGTTATTGTTCTGTGTCTAGTGAACAAACAATAGTAGATCCTGGCCATGTCCAGTATCCTCTGCCTCTTCTATCCCCAGTGCTACTGCTATTGCTTCTCTTGCCACTGGGGTGGGAAAGTTCTGCTTCCTCTTTCTCCCTCTCCAGCTCATCTCTCTCTAGTTCAACATTGACATGGACTCCCCACCACCACCTACAACCACTACCAAACCTGCCAGCTTAACTGGGTAATATTTCCTTGACCAGGGGATCAAGAGACTCCACATGCCAGAATTCTCAATAAGGATCCAGACCAAATATACTCAAGTATATTTACAGCCCTCTGTGTAAACTCTCTATTTTTGCTATTGAGGACCTATTTACAATTTCCTACCCTGAATTTCATCTTTTCCTGTTATCTCATGCTTGAGCGACCCTGTTCTCACCTCTCCATATACTTTGACCACACCTGTGACTTTATCTTTCTCCTAGGTTTAAACTCTTAGATATTGACCACTGATTTTTAAATACTAACCTTCCCTGGTCCTATATCTGCTGTCTACCTTGTAACCCTGACTTCTGGCCTCAGTCTCTTTACTCAAAACCTAATTTTCTTATGTTCTCCAGCTTGATTTCACGCTCCTTTTTTTTAACTTTGGTTTCAATCTGAGGATTCATTCCTTTCTATACAAACTAGACCTTCAACTCTAATTTCTAGCCTAAAACTAGAAATTTCTTTCCTACAGCTCTCATAACATGAAAGGTCCATCAGCCAGCCCATGTGGGAGCTTGAACTTTAGAAGAAGTGTTTTGTTTCATTTTGAGCATTTTGAGGATATGGTAGATTTCTTTAGAAGGGAGAGGAAGAAATAGGGGGACTGCTAGACTATATCCACCCTGAAATTAGATAAACTCATCTTCTTAAGGGCTCAATTGATTTCACAATTTTTTCATTCAGATTTTTTTCTACTATTGTGTGCATTACATCTCAGATTACTCATGGAACATTCAAACACTTTTGTGAATTTAAAGTCATTCATTTTATCAATTAGTATTAAAGACATTAGTCTTAGTCAAGACATTCTGTATCTTATTTTAATTAATTATTTTAATTTTGTGTTAAAACAAATCTGTAACAGCTCTATAATATCCCCAGTATTTTTGTATTTGGATCATATCTTCTTCAAAACTTTCTACTTAAGTGTTCCAGTACTTAGAAGGAAGCTCAATATAGGGGAAAGAGCCCCTACATTGGATTTTGGAGGCAGAATACCTGGATTTTAATCCCAATTGTTACAGTTATTATTTGTCTTGACCTTGACCAAGTTGTCATTGAGTTATTAAATACTTATTAAGCACCAACTCTCTGCCAGGCATTGTTCTAAGTATCAGAGATGCAGAGAAATGCAAGAGACCACTGGTCTCTGCTTTCAAGGAACTCTCAGCATAACCCTTCTTGGTCCTTAGTTTCATCATCTATCAAAAAATGAGGTTTCAATTAGGAGCTTTCTAAGAGCCTTTACAGCTCTAAAAAAAATCCAATTCTGTCATCACTAGTTCCCTGAAATTTGATATGTTAAAGTCATGACTTTGAGGGAAAATTTTCTTTTCTGACAAAACCTTTCTATTTCATATTCTTAGTGGAAATGTTACGAGAGCCAAGAAGTACCATAATGATATTGAAATTTATTCTACTAAATTAAGATTATTGGGCATACTAATTTTGCTGTGGACCCATTAACTGTCTTCATTTCTCTCTTTGGAGAGTTATGTTTTGGTGATATAATTAAATATTCTGCCTCATCTCAAGAGGTGTTGCTCATCAACTCTAAGTCTTTGAAATACCCAGAAAAGATGTTTGTTTGATTTGAACAACATATGCAGTGTACTTTAAATTCAATATCAGTGATCTATTTAAGCTTTTACTTAAAAGATAAAGTAGTGCATTTTCTTACCTGTTTCCGATTTAACTTCCTTTCTAGAAAGGTTGTCTGTTGTTTTATTATCCCATTTTCTCTTGCATTGCCATCATTTTTGTACTCCACAATTTCATAGAATAGCGAGGTTCAAACAAGATCAAAGCACGTATCTGCAAGCTATTTAAGTCTAGATGGTGACTTTCTTCAGAATGATCACTCAGATGATATAAATAATGCTCCAATTTTTTAGTGTTGTCCAACACTTCACGACCCCATTTGGGGTTTTCTTGGCTAAGCTACTGGAGTCATTTGACATTTCCTTCTCCAGCTCATTTTACAGATGAGGAAACTGAGGCAAACATGGTTAAATGACCTGCCTAGGGTCTCATAGCTAGTAAGTGTCTGAGGCTAGATTTGAACTCAGGAAGATGAGTCTTACTGTCTCAGCACTTTATTCTCCATGCCACCTCGTGGCCCTATTCTGGCCCCAACAATGGTGTTAATCCAGAGCTTGACTTTATTCTCCCTAGCATAATTTAGAAGCCCCATAAGATGTCTTACAGCTTTTATTTTTACACGAATGTTAACTTTGGTACTTACTTAGGGCCAGTAAACACTTTGAAACTGACAATGGACTGTTTTCAGACAGTTCTTTTAGGTTAAAAGATACTAATCATAACTGTCAAGATCTGTGGACAAGCTCTATTGCCAGATTAGTAAATCTTGTATTACAGTAAAACATCATTAATTAGGATGCCACTAAATCAGAATTTATGATTATTCAGATGAGATGGGACTGTGGTTTATCTTTGAGCAGTTTGTAAAAAAAGTTTTCCAACCCAATGAAAAATGGAAACATGATTACAAAGATTATTAGTTTATTTCACAGGGGAAAAAATGAAAGTATTTTAAAAGCACTCATTTGTATGTAAAGTCAGCTATAAATATTTTTTGCTTTCTGATTAATGCAATAAACCCCCCTTCTTGTCAAAATAGAGTGCATTTATATTGCTGCTATGATAAAGGAAGCAGCACTGAATAGTGAAAAAATACTGAGCTTAGAATCAGAAGACGACCTGGATTTGAATCCCACCTCTGAATTCTCCTTAACGCATAACCTTCTTTTCCTGAGAAAGGGAAATAATTGTAGTTGTACTACCCATCTTCCAAATCTCCTATCTTCTCAAGACTTTCAACATGCCTCTTCAGCCAACCTTGCTTTCTGAGGACCTGGTACCATGTTTCATTGGAAAAATTGAGACCATTCCCAGGGAACTCCCTGTTTTCCCTTTCTCCTCTTCTCACATTTCTCAGACAGCTTCACCCAATATACCGTCCTCTACTCTTGTCTTGTATGAAGAGATGGCCCTTCTTTTTGAAAAAGCCATCACCTCTACCTTCCTCTCTTCAGATCACTTCTTCTCCATCAGATTGTAACCTCTATCATCTCTGCTCCTGGACTAATTTTCAATCTCTCCCTATCTGCTGGCTCCTTCCCTGCTGCCTACAAATACCCATGCCCTACATGTGCATGCTCTCAAGAAAAAACAAAAACCTAATGATTCTCACATCTCCCCTAGCCATCATCTGTTATTTCTGTTCTCCATCTTGGATAAGCTCCTTGAAAAAAACATCTACACTACATGCCAACACATCTTTTCCTTTTGTTCTCTTCTTAATCCTATGTAATCTGGCTTCTGACCTCTCATTAAACTAAAATTGTCCTCTCCAAAGTCACCTGACTTTGTTGCCAAATCTAATAGTCTTTCTTGGCATCTCTGTGGTCTTTTACGCAGCTGATCCCCTTCTCCTCCTGAATCTTCTCTTCTCTCTAAGTTTTTGTAACGTTGTTTTCTCCTGATTCTCCTCCTGCCTTTGTGACTGCCTTTTCTCATTCTCCTTTGCTGAATGTTCATGCTACTTCTGTTAACTGTAGGTATCCCCAAAGGTTCTGTCCTGGATGCTCTTCCCCTTTCTGTCTATTCTGTCTCACTTGGTAATCTTATCAGTGCCTGTGAGTTCACTCATCTCTAATGTAGATGACTTACATGGATATATATTCTAACTTTAATAATATATAATTTAATATATGAATGTGTGTATCCCTAATTGTTCTCCTGTAATCCAGTACCATATCCCTAACCTTTAGAACATCTTTTTTTTTTTTTGGGAGGGCAATTGGGGTTAAGTGACTTGCCCAGAGTCACACAGCTAGTGAGTGTTATGTGTCTGGGGCTAGATTTGAACTCAGGTCCTCCTGACTCTAGGGCTAGTGCTCTACCATTGTGCCACCTAGCTGCCCCGCCTTTTGAACATCTTGAACTAGATGTTCTCAAACTCACCTCAAACTCAACATGTCTAAAATAGAACTAATCATCTTTTGCCCCAAGCCCTCCATTCTTTCCAATATTCCTGTTACTGTCAAGAGTAGCACCATTTTCCCAATCAGCCTCACTCATGCTCCATATCTAATCCATTTCCAGATCTCTTCATTTCTAGAATCATAACATCTATCTTATATTCCTTCTTCCTTATTAGCCAACCATCATCCCAGGTCAGGCAGTCATCACAACTCACCTGAATTAATTCAGTGGCCTTCTGACTAGTCTTTTGCCCTGTCTTTCCCTCCTCCATTCCCTCTGCTCAACTGCCAAGGTGATTTTTCCAAATCATAGGTGTACCCATGTCATTCCACCCTTTACCCCTCTTACTGAACTGTAGTGGCTCTCTGTTTCTACAACAATCAAGTACTAACTCACTTAGCATTTATAGATCTTCATAACTTTACCCTTTCTTATCTTTCTAGTCTTCTTATACTTACTCTTTTCCATGTACTCTGTCATCCAGCCATGCTGGCCTAATTGTTATATCTAGTATGCTTCTCCATAATTTTGCCCTCGTTGCTATTGGCACCTGGAATGTTTCTCTCTTAGTTGCCCTGGCTTCCTTCAACACTTAGCTCACGTTCCTCCTTCTGAAGAAGGCCTTTCACACATATCTCATATATACTGGTGCCCTCCCTTGTTGGATTGCTTTCTATATACTCTGTGTAGAACAAGTATAATCCCTCCTACACATGACAACCCTTCAAGTGTTTGAAGACAAGTGATCCCTAAGACTTATCTTCTCTAGTTTAATAACCCACCAGTACCATCTACCAATCCTCATATGACATGATCTTTATTTTTCTCGCTCCTTTGATCACCTTTTTTATTTCTTTATGCTCTTTAGTTTGTCAGTCTGTGCCCAAATGTTTCTTGACCAGGGCAAAATATAGTGGGATTATGAAATCTTTTCTTTTCTGTCTTTCTTTTTGCAATGCAGCCTCTGGTCACAAAAGCTTTTTTTGACTAATATGACATGTCAGTGACTCGTTGTTGAACTCGTAGTCTGCTAAAATGCAGAGATTATTTTCTCCATTAACTATTATTTAACTATGCTTTGACTACTTTTTACTTATAAAGTTATTTTTTATACCAAGACCAAGACTTTGCATGTGTGTTTATTAAATTTCAGGGTCTTTCATCCATTCATTCAAAAAGCATTTATTAAGTGCCTACAATGTGCCAGGTACTTTGCTAAATACTAAGAATATAACCCCCACCCCCCCAAAAAATCACATTTCCTGCCCTCAAGGAACTTAAATTCTTTTTTAGATACACATATAAATAAATATAAAATCATACCGACTAAAAATGTAGTAATTTTCTGGAAGCACTAGCAACTGGAAAAATTGGGAAATGCTTTTTGACCTGATCTGAGCTTTGAAGGAAGCGAGGGGTTTTAGGAGGCAACGGTAATGAAAGAGTAAATTCTAGCTATGCTCAGCCTATCCTTCTAGCCTATTGAAATCTTTTTGAGTTCTGCCATCCAACATCTTAACCAGCCCACCCATATTTGTTTCATCTGAAAAACTGGTAAATAATTCGTCTGAAACTTTATTGAATTCACAGATACAGTTTTTGAACAGCAAGAAGACATGGCACACTGCTAGAAAACTCTCCTAGTTGTCATAAAACTACTTCGGGATCCAACCAGTTCCAAATGCTCCCAACGGCCCTGTCATCTGGGCCATTGTCCTCAAGGACAGTGTGATTGTTTATTTTTATCAAATACTTTGCTATAATGTAGGTAAACCATGTCTATAGTATCTGCTGATCTCTTGATCTAGTTAGTCAAAAAAGCAAATAAATTAATGTGGCACCCCTTCCATTCTCCATGATCTATCAACTATTGCTGAAAGTGACTTAGTAAGCACATTCACTAGTTCTTTCAGTACTTTGGAATTTAGTTTATCTGATTGTGATAATCTGGGGCAGCTAGTGCTCTTTACCTTCATTACATCCCTTATGGGGAAGCTAAATGGATGACACAGTGAATAGAGCACAGGACTTGAATTCAGGAAGACCAGAGTTCAAATCCTTCCTCCAATATTTACTAGTGTGATCTTGGGCAGGTCACATAAATTCCTTCAGTGTTATTTTCCTTGTTTCTTAGAAGAGGAATAATAATAATACCTATCTTAGGAGGCTTTTGTGAAGATCAAAAGAAATAAAATGTGTAAATTGTTTTGTAAGCCTTGAAGCACATTATAAATGCTAGCTATCATCCTAATTACCACTTATTGCTTGTTTCAACTCACTTTTCACTATTCTATATTGTTTTCTAAAACTAAAAAATTAGCATCATTATCAGAGAAACTCTAATACCCCAATGCTGTCATTGATGTGAATATTTCCTCTAAAAATGCAGACCACAATCCACCCTGCTCCTCCTGGGTGACTCTTGTCTATGCTTTTCCATCTGATTTCCATAGGAGATCTACCATACATTCTGAGCACTTTCCTCAAGTTCTCATGCTAGCACAGAAAGTTCCATTGTCTGTCTCTTACTATTCACATGTGACTAGCAAATCTTCTTTTTTGATAATATGCTCTTATAATAACCTTTACCTAATTTCCGCCTTGTGATTTCTTGGTTATGATGCCCAGTATGCATCTCCTTGATGCCCTCTGAGTGATCCTTACCTCCATTTTTTTTAAATACCCCGGCGTTATCACTGGAGGAATACTGGCATAAAAAAGGGGCCTTTGTCTCAGAGAGAAGTTCGAGATCACGAAAATTACTTTGTTTTTCCCAAAGAAAATCTAGCCCAATGTCTTCCTCCTCTTCAATTATGACCTTGACACATTGTTCATTTGCAATGTCTGTCTAAGATCTCATCTTATCTCTGTATTTTTAATATCAGTATTTTTCATGATATTGAATGGTTGGAGATCATGGAAAATAATCTCTGAAGAACTGAGCTTGACTCAAAGAACAACAATGAGTACGTGGTGGGCATCACAAACACAGATTAGATATAGATAGATGGATGGATGGATAATAGGCATATATGCATGCATATTCTTATATACAGATATATGTCCTATTTGGTAAGCTACATAGATAATCAATTCATTTATATCACAGAGTTAGGATAATAGATATTCAAGATATACTCATGTAGTTTTTTTATATTTAGGATATGTAGACCAAAATCTTTTCAGTGGTTATGGATCTCATTTAGGAGACTCTGAATTGTTTTAATGCTTGATGCAATCATCACAGTGCCATCTGCAGACAGAAGCATCTGGAGTGTATCACTACTAATAAAGAATTGCTATTCAACTTGGATCCTGCCCTGATCTTTTCCATGAAACAGTGAAAACCTTTGGCAAACACATGCCTTCCTTTTTATTTATTGCTTGATAATAATGATTGAAGGGCCACCAGTCAAAGTTCTGTCTGTTTCAAGAAACCTTGTAAAATTTTTCATACACATGGATAGGAAGAGGAAAGGAATAAGCTTTTATTCAGTCATCATTTCAGTACAATCAGTTGTGTCTGATTCTTCATGACCCCCTTTGGGGTTTTCTTGGCAGAGTGATTTGCCATTTCCTTCACCAGCTCATTTTACAGATGAGGAAACTGAGGCAAACAGGGTTAAGTGACTTGGCCTGGGGTCATACATCTAGTAAGTAACTTGTCTGAGGCCTTATTTGAACTCAGGCCTTCCTGACTCCAGGCCTGGCACTCTATCTGCTGTGCCACCTAGTTGCCCATTTATTTTAAGCATTTATTAAGTACCATATGCCAGGCACTTTGATAAGTACTTACACATATTATCTCAACTGATTCTCACAAACCTCTGGAAGGTGGGTGTTATTATTATCCCTCTTTTACAGATGAAGAAACTGAGATAGAGATTAAGTGCTTTGCCCAGAGTCACATAGCTAGTAAGTGTCTGAGGCTGGATTTGAACTCAGGTCTTCCTAACGCCAAGCCCAACACTATCTACTGCATTACTTCTTCCTTTCTGGTGTATACATTGAGGCCAAACTTTTTTCCATGATCTTATTTAGGATACTCTGAATTGAAAGAAAATCTTTAAAATAATATTTTGCTATAACAAATCAATTTTTTGTAGTTAACAAATCATAAACATAGCAGGATCTTGAATTCTCTACATCTTTCAGTTGTTTTGTGGACATGTAGTCTATTGTGATATAGCATTTGTAACAACCTGCTTGGTGTTTTTTTTTTGTTTGTTTCTTTTTCCAAATCTAGGATGTTGTCAATAGATGTGTAAACTATTCTCATAAGCAGTTTAGGTAGATGAGAAAGCAAACATGTGGTTTGCTAGTTATTGATGTTCAACAGGTTGACTTTTTGGGGAGTAATAATAAAGTCTGATATTTGTTCCACAGCTTTAGTAGCTTCTCCTCCTTTAAATGCCTTAAATATTGATCCCTCAACAACATGGAAATTGTATGGTTTCCGTCCAAACCTCTTCTATGTAAACTTAAAGTTATTTCTCATATGTTTGTTTACTTCATTGTCATTTCTGATTCCTCCATAAGCCATTCTGAGACTGATGTTAGTGTCCAAATATAGTGACTCTACTATTTGGAATGGTGAAAAGACTTTATTATAAAATAAATTTATGTAAATCATTTATACACTTCCTTGTTGTTCTCATTCCATTATCATTCGCAAGTGCTACCACTATGACTTCGCTAAGATGATTCTTTCACCAAGCTTTCTTTAAATGGGTTTATTCACTTCATTGTTTCAAAGTTTCTTAAGACATAGTCATGGCTTTTCTTTTACATAAGATTTTATAAATGAATTTGTATTCTAAAGCAGCATTACCCTTAGTTGTGTTGTCTCTCTTCTTGGCAAGTAAGTCAACTATTTGCTAAGGCATTGTTAAAGAACTTTGGTATTCTTGTTACGGTAACTGATATAAATTTCTTCAACATACATATGACATTTTTATAATCAATAACAATGTCCTTTCCTCCATCTTTTTCCCATTTTAATATCTCATTTAATAGTCAGGTTAGAGTTGTCTTATAAGCATACTGTATATTTTTCTCAGTGTTATTTTTTTCTTCTACCTTTACACTTTAGTTTTGCTGTAAAACATTAGTGTTTTGACTGTATATGGAAGACTATTTCAGGAATGACTCATATCAGGAATTGTTCCTTAGCTGTCAAAATATAATCAATCAATCTTATTTTTGGTTCTTTAAACGCTTGAAGCAGAAGCTGGACAACCTCTTGTTAGGTATGGTATGTCAAGGATTTCTTTAATGTTTGGGTAAGAGTAGATTGCTGAAATCCCTTCCAGGTCTCAAATTCTTCTATCACAAAGTTTTCTTTGTGTGGTGCATTGGAGACAAATAAAGAGATGGGAAGAGAGTAAAAAGAATGGTAAGGGGTGAAAGTCTACAACATGAGGTGAATTAAATTCACTCAAAAACTATTTATTAAGTACCTACGATATGCATTGCACTCTGCTGGGTGCTGAGCAAAAGGCAAAAATAAAACATCTCTTGCCTTCAAGAAGCTTACAGTTTGCTTCGGAGAAATAATGTACCCAGATAAATCACTATAAAATACATACAAAGTTAATATATTTATAAGGGAAGGCAATAGAAGTTGGAGAATCAGGACAGGTATTCTGTAGGAGTTAATAGCACTTGAAAGAAGAAAGAGGTGAAAATGAAGAGGGAAGGAAATCAAATATGGAGAACAATCTGGGCAAAGGCAGAGAGAGAGGGAGGCTGAGAACTCAGAGATCTAAACTCAGGAACCCAGAAAGCCAGGAGACTTGGTGCTTCACGTTGGGATGTAGTCACTGAACATTTAGAAACAAGGTGAATGAAAATCTTGTAGCTAGGTCCAAGAAAAAACTGATGCCACAGAAACACAGCTATGCTTTAGTAAGACCAAAGTCCATGAGCCAGAGTAATATTATGGATGGTATTATTATGTGATTATAGTATTGGGGTGGTCAAGGCTGCCTTTTAAGTCGTTGATACCAGCATTGAGAAGGGATAAAGCTATAGGAAATGGCAGTAATTGAGGGAAGCTGGAGTATGACCTGAGTTCAGTTTAAATAATAAGGAACTCTACTTGGATTCAAAGGCTATTCAATGTAGCAGATGGAATTTTATATATCGGGAAAAATAAGAAGGCATTTTGACTAAAACAATGAGTGCATGAGAAAGTCATGTGAAATCAGTCTGGAATGGTAGACCAGAACCGGATTGTGAAGGATTTTAAATGCCAGAAAGAGGAATTTGTATGTTATCCTATTCAATTCAGTAAATCTTTATTATATTTCTACCATGTGCCAGACATTGCGCTAGGTGTTGTTAGTACATGTATAAGAAACAACAGGGAGCCGTAGGAGTTTCTTGAATATAGTTTCTTGAACGTGGACTTTTCTGTCTTCTCATGTTAAACAGTATGCCCCATGTGGAGCTACAAACAAAACATATAGGGCTCACTCAGCTAACAAGTCATTATCTTCTACCATGGGGGTATAAAAAGAACTCAAATTCTTGAAGCTGCTATTAGTTCTTTCGCTGCTATTAACATTGGGACATATTTAATCTTTAATTGTAATAGAAGCTATATGCAAAAACGTCTTTCATATGTTTGTTTCTTCATCCACTTCTAGATTCTGAGTAGCTTTAATAACTTAAAAATAAGACTTGAAGGAAAAGCACGAACATGCATATCATATAGCAGGTGCTAAAGGGGATGAGTTCAAGCCATGATATAGCCCATGAACAAGAATTTTAAAGTATGGAATAAAATATTTTACCAATTCACCTATCATTTGATATGTATTTCTAGCATTCATTCTGAGACATAATTTTTTCCCCAGTGAGTAGCTTTAAAATGTCATATATAGATAGTTCAGGTGCCACCACCTAAAGGAGGTTTTTCCTGATTCCATTCAGTTGTTAATGCTCACTACCTTTCAGAATTACTCTTATTATTTAGTACATACTTTGTATTTAATTATCTGTGTATTTGTTGTGTGCTCTCTTCCTCTCCCTACCCCAATAAAATGGAAGTTCCTTGAGGTTATGGAACTAATTTTGTTTTTTTTTTCTTAATCTATATCTCTGCACCTAGCTCCATACCTCATACAAGTATGATTGAGGTTATAATTCCTATTTTTTTAGGTCATGTCAGAATGAGCAGCTTTATCTATTTCCAGATGGCAGTTATATATTTTAAATGGAAAATTAAAATTAACTTAGTAAGAAAATATACATCTTATTTTTATATAATTATTAGAATAATCTCATTGGCTAGTTATGTGAAGATTCAAATATAGGTATAACAAAATCCACTAAGACCTTTGAAATACTGTTTTATTTGTGTGTGTGTGTGAGAGAGAGAGAGAGAGAGAGAAAGAGAGAGAGAGATTATTATTTACAAGGCATTTTTGCCAGTTTTGTGTAAAAAAAAAAATGGCATGAGATATCAAGCTAGGTCACCTAATACCAAACTAATTCTGTTGCTGCCTGCCCTAGATTCTAAAAAGAGAATGGATCAACTCTTCAGGCAAAGACAAGTAAGCATGAAATATTATGTTTTTAGATGAATGGGGATCATTAGGCCTTTCCCAAAAATGAAAAACTGATGATCTGCAATCTAACTAAAACTATTATTTCACATAGTGAAAGATTTTTTAAAAAATTGATCTTATGCCCTTTGTATGGAGGTTAATGAAGTGCCAAAGTGCCTTGTAATGAAGCAGTTTTATCAATAAAACATTCCAACCGGATGGACCCTAAGGGAACAACATTACAGAAAGGCTCCAAGGTAGCTGTCACTTTAGATGCAGCTTTGAAAAAACAACAAATATGACTGATAGCCATACTTCCCCAGAATCCTAATACCTGTTAATAAGGTAGATAGAGTATAACAGCTTTATATTAGGTGTTTATTTTCTGCTGAAGATTGTATTAAATATTAAATCTAAAAGAATCTGAAATTATAAATGCATTGGGGCATCATTTCCTTTTTTTCTATACTTGAGTAATATTGTTGTTTTTTCTCTTTGTAAGTAGTGCGCCAAGTTTTTTTTGTCATTTCTGACAGTGATAAAGAGCATCATATCCAGCTGCTTGAGTGGACCTATTTTTGTCTCAGAATCTATGTCCCTATTATGTAGAAGCCATCACCAAGAATGTAGAAGTTGCTCGTGCAAACATGTACAAATTTACTTTTCTATAATCAAATTGTCCTACAATTTATCATTTTAATTTAGACTATACTGAAAAAATATTCTAGCGAAACCCTAACTCACTTGATTAAGAGCTTGACCCAAGTAAAAATGCTTCAAGAAAATAACTTCATTTATGGTTTCCTTGAATTTTGTAAATGTATATGAAGTAAAATCTTAATTAACTGGAACTTAGCAAACTGCAAGGCTTAATTAACTATTTTCCCTATACACTATTATTAGAATAAAATAAGCTGATATAAGAAAGTTATTTAAAAAGGCAATCTTCATCCTGTGTCCTGAAATGACAAGAGATTTATATCAATCTATATTGTACATTAGCAAAGCATTACTGTCAGACTGATGTTTATTCTGTCATCCCTGCTGTTCTTATAAATCCCCTAATTGTGGATTATCTGGAAGAAGGAGGGGGTTAGGGTACAGGTAAAAAAGAACACTGATCATGGGCAGTAGGCAGTTTTGCATTTCCAGTCCCCCTGTCTCTACAGTACACCTGTAGCTCTACCAGCTTATTTGGCTGGTTGTTCCATGAATGAATTTATTCAATCAGCCATCAACTGTATATTGATCATTACTTGGTCTTAGACACTCTTGGAGATAGGAAAAAAGGGTAAGATATGATCCTTGTCCATAAGGACCTTACAGTCTATTTGGAGAATAAAGATTGAATGATCCCAAACAGTAGCAAATAGCACATGAAAATACAAATATGGGTGGTAAATTTCATGATGCTGAATTTTAAATGCTCTAGGACTTAAGAGGAGGATGAAATAGGTAAGGGCTGGAGTAATCAACAAAAATGGGTACGGGTTGAATTAAATAACTTTTTTAACTAAATGACATATTGAATTTAATGCTATGATTGAGTGACTCTGAAAACAATTTAGGACCTTACCCAAACCTTGATGCATAGTTAGGGATAGAGTAGGGAGAAGGACAGCTTTGTGTACTGAGAGTCAAAACACCTGGGTGGGTCCTAGCTCTGCCATCTTCTCCCCATATAACTTTGATGCTGTTTATCTTTGGTTTGATCACCGATTTACTTTGTGAGTCTCTACACCTCAGCTTCATAATTTGTAAAAATGAGAGCATTGGACATTGTAAGTTTCCTTCCATCTCTAACATCCCATAATTCTATAATATTGTGAGATCTTAAAATGTAAATGAAATATTGTGTTTGCCATACTACATTCTCTGAAGGCAAAAAAGCAGACTAATGCTGTTTTGGAAGATTTTCATAACTGGATTAAAATAATTTTTTCTGGTTAATGCAGAGTTAAACATGACAGACAGTTAACTAATATACCTTCTTTACCCCAAAGCATTTTAATGTGTTGCAATTTTATTGTAAGCCATCAAACCCTGTAACAAAATCCCATTTTCCATTAAATACACATTTTCTTTTGATGTATACTGTGCATTCCATTTTAGTATTATTCTTCTGCAACTTACCATTACAGTGTTTGAGTATGAATTATCTGCTTATGTGTCTTAGATGCCACTCTTCAGTAGAAACATTAGGTGTTCTTGATTTATATAGAATCTGTGCTAGAGTCAGAGCTTTATTAGTTCCCCGGCAGACCCAGGGTAAAATCAACATTGGAGTAAACGCTGGGGTAGAACTGACTTGACTTGCAAGCATTTCCAACAAACTTCACCTTTCTGTAAGCAGCGAGGTCCCTGTTTCCATTGACACCTACTTGGGCCATCTGGTAGGTCTAGGTTCTAATTATTTACCCTACCTATATACCCTGACAGACACCTTCTTTCCACTCTTCTACCTTTTTCTTAGAAATTGATAATGATATCAATATTTTCCTTGCTTCTTTGGAGGGTTTGATAGTCTGTGGAGCTGCTACCCCCATATTATTTACTTAAATGGAAATTCCCTTCCATGGCCACCACTCTCCTACCCTCCCCAACCCTTCTTAATGCTGCTATTCCATTGTGACCCTTGGAATCTTATTCTTTTACTTAACAAACTGGATTTTACATAAGACATGTCCTCTTCTCCCAGAAGTTATGTGCATATTTAAAAATTATTTTGAACCTCAAAAAAACTAACTTTGCAAGAATATAATGGGACGAGGGAGGCACAAATAAATAGTTTTTGATCTGAAAAAAAGATCTATCAGTTTGTAGACTACGAGCTAAAAATGAGGCAACAGTGTGATGTGTCAACTTAAAAAAGCTAATGCTGTATTAAAAAAGGCATAATTTCCAGGAAGAGGGAAGTGATCATTTCTTTGTATTGTGCCCTTGTCATGCATTATCCAGAGTGTTGTGCTCAGCTGTGGGGGCCACAGATAGAGCAGAATGTTGATAAGTTGGATGGTATCCAGAGGAGGGCAAACAGGACAGTGAAGTAGGTTGTGTCTGTAACATACTGTATGTTTATAGGTTGAAGGAGCCGGATATTTTTAACCTAGATAAAGGAAAAAAATACTTGGGGGCAACCTGATAGCTGTCTTCAAGTATTGGAAAGGTTGTCACGTGAAAAGATTAGACTTCCTCTATTTTGCCCCAGAGAGCAGAACTGAAAGTGGTGTATAGAGGTCACAAAGAGGTCGATTTAGAAGTGTCATCAGGGTGAACTTTCTTACAGTTAGAACTTTACAGAACTGGAGTGGGCTGCCTCTGGAGGTGGGGAGTTGCACCTCCTTGGAGGCCTTAAGGCAGGGCCTGGAGGAGCCCTTGTTGGGTCTATATTACTGGACTGTCCTCTGTCATATGTATTGACTTCTGAAGTTGCTATTGATTTTCATATTCTGTGATTCTGTGATATTTTATAATTTTCTGTGTGTCTGTTAAACTTCTTCAAAACAAGGGCTATATTGTTTTTTTTTTAATTTATAGCCACAGTGAGAGTTGCCTATTACTCTCAGTTGCTCTCTACTTAGAGAAGAAAAAAAAACAGAAATTGAAAAGATGGGCATTGCAGCAGCTTTTTTGAGAGCTCTTCCCCGACCCCTACCCCACAAAAAGGTGATTGATACAGCATCTTGTGATATAAATGGTTATTTTAAAGCTCTAATAATATTATCACTTGAGCAGTTGATTTTGTGAATGGAAGTACACTGGTGGGGGCTCAAGAACTAAAGTGAAATCTCATCATGTATTCTCAATGACTAGGGCAAAGATGGTGGAGTACAGCCTGGGACTCAGCTGAATTCTCCCAACATTCCCCTCCAAACAACTTTAAAATAACGATTCAAATCAAATTTTGGAATGGCAGAGCCAACCAAAGGTCAGAGGGAGACATTTTTCCATCTTAAGACAACTTAGGAGGTCTGTAGGAGTGGTCTGTAGCACCGGGGTGGGCGCAGGCCTGGAACATGGCAGGAACACAGTGGTGGGCCTTGGAGGCAGCCAGGACAGCAGTAGTAGTAGCTTCAGGAACTTTTAGTCCAGAGATTCTAAGGGGGTTAGACAACCGGTCAGAAGGAGATTATAGAGGAGCCTCAGCTGGCACTGGGTCCAGCTAGCATTGACTGCCAACTCTATTGCTCATAGGCGGTTCTGGGTTGCAGGTCCAAGGCAAGAAGAGCTCTTAGGATTAGGCACAAGAGAGAAGGGGCCGTGGTCACAGTTCCAGAGCCAAGGGGCGTTCTAGCACTTACAGCTGCAAGGGAGCAGTGGCCCATCCAGGGTAAAGACCAGAACAGTGACCACACCTCTTCCTGGATCACACCACCTTGAAAACACCAAAAACATGCAGACCTTCAGAACTAGCTCTGAAAACAGAAGCATAAAAAAGCCTGAAGCTTGGCACAGTACTTCCCTACCCCAAGGTGAGCAGAGCCCAACTTTAACGTAAAATTCAAAGTGAAGAAATAAGCTGAGGAAATGAGCAAACAAGAAAAAAAGAACTTGACCATAAAAAGATACTACAGTGGCAGACCAAGACATAAAATTAGAAGGCAATGATGTGAAAACATCTACAAGAAAAGTCTAAAAGGAAAAATGTTATTGGAGCCAAAGTAAGTAAGAATTCAGAAAGAATTAAAGAAAGCAATGAGTGGTAGAGGAAAAATCAGAAAAAGAAATGAGAATGATGCAAGACAATTATCAAAAGAGAATTAACAGCTTGGTAAAAGAGGCACAAAAAAATAAGGAAGAAAATGATACATTAAAAAAACAGAATTGCCCTAATAGTAAAAGAAGCACAAAAATTCACTGAAGAAAATTCACTTAAAAATCTTGAAAAGCAGAATTGGCCAATTTTTAAAAAAAAGTTACAAAAGCTCACTGAAGAAAAATATTCCTTAAAAATTAGAATTGAGCAAATGGAGGCTAATGACTCCATGAGACTTCAAGAAACAATAGAACAAAGTCAGAAGAATGAAAAAATAGAAGCCAATGTGAAATGTCCCATTGGAAAAATAAGTGACCTGGAAAATAGATCCAGGAGAGATAATTTAAGAATTATTAGACTACCTGAAAGCCAT
>NW_020954953.1:25361969-25384626 GCF_900497805.2 Vombatus ursinus | reverse complement strand
CCCCTTAGACATCATATTTCAAGAAATTATAAAGAAAAACTGCCCCTATGTCTTAGATCAAGAGGATAGAATAGAAATTGTAAAAAGAATCTACTGATCACCTCTTGAAAGAGATGCCGAGACAAAAACTCCCGGGAATATTATAGCCAAATTCCAGAGCTCCCAGGTCAAGGAGAAAATATTGAAAGGGGCTATGAAAAGAAAAAATAATTTAACAGCCATGATACAGATCACACAAGATTTAGTAGCTTCCATGTTAAAGGAGCAGAGGAGTTGGAGTATGATATTGTGGAGGGCAGAGGCGCTAGGATTACAGCCAAGAATCACCTACTCAGGAAAACTGAGTATAATCCTTCAGGGGAAAACCATATATTTAATCAAATAGAGGAGTTTTAAGCATTCCTGATGAAAAGACCAGAGCTGAATAGAAAATCTGACATTTTCAAACAGAAGACTCAAGAAAAGCATAAAAAGGTAAACATGAAAGAGTAATCATAAGGGACTCAATGAAGTTAAACTGTTTACATTTCTATATGGGAAGATAACGCATAGAACGCCTAAGAACTTTGTCGTCATTGGAGCAGTTAGAAGGAGTCTGCATAGACAGAGGACATGTGTGTGAGTTATTATGTTGGGGAGATGAGAAAAAGGGATGCCCTGGGAGAAGGGAGAAGGAAGATATAGAATAGGACAGATTTCCCCACCTAAGGTATGCAAGGAAGAGCTTCCACAGGGGAGGGGAAAATGGGCGGTGGGGGGCAGGTAATGCCTGAACCTCACTCTCATTGTATTTGGTTCTGAGGGGGAAGTATATACATAATCAGTTGGGGGTAAAAATCTGTTTTACCCAAAAGGGATATAAGAAAGGAAGGGCAGGGGCAGCTAGTTGGTGCAGTGGATAGAACTCTGGACTTGGAGTCAGGAGGACCTGAGTTCAAATCCGGTCTGAGACATGCAACACATGACACTTACTCTCTGTGTGACCCTAGGCAAGTCACTTAACCCCGATTGCCTAGCAAAAACAAAAAAAAAAGAGGAAGCGGACAAGAGATATTGGGGGTAGGGGATAATAAAAAGTACAGTGGATTGGGGATGGAAGTGGTCAGAAGCAAAACAGACTTTTGAGAAGAAACAAGATAAAATGAGAGAGCAAAGGATAAACATAGGAAAATGGGATGGAGAAAAATGCACAATTAGTAATCATAACTATGAATGCAAATGGGATGCCCTAACCCACACAGTGGAAGCAGATAGCAGAAGGGATTGGAAACCAGAATCCAACAAGATGTGTACAAGAGACACCCTTGGTACAGAAAGACACACACAGAGTTGAAATGAGGGACTGGAGCAGAGTCTGTTATGCTTCAGCTGAAGTGAAGACAGCAGGGGTAGAAATCATGATCTTAGACAAAGCAAATGCAAAAATAGACCTAATTGAAAGAAATAATCAGGGAAAATACATTTTAGTAAAAGGTACCATAGACAGCGAAGTAATACAAAAAAATACAGCAAGTTACTCTGATAAAGATCTCATTTCTCAAATATAGAGTGAATTTAGAACTGAGTCAAATTTATAAAAATAAGAACCATTCCCCAATTTATAAATGGTCAAAGAATTTGAACAGGCAGTTTTCAGACAAAGAAATCAAAGCTAACTATAGTCGTATGAAAAAAATGCTCTAAAACACTATTGATTAGAGAAATACAAATTAAAATAACTCTGAGGTACCACCTCAAACCTGTCAAAAATGACAAATGCTGTATATGAGGGTATCTGAAAGGGGAAGGCATTAGTGGCTGGGATGGGGTGGAAGTGGGGGAGGCAGGACACTGCTCCTCAAGAAGGTAGGAGTTGAGCTGAGCCTTGACAAAAGCCAAGGAAAATAAGAAGTGAAGATGAGAAAGGAATGCATTCTTGACGTAAGGAACAGACATTGCAAAAGCACCAATGTCATTGGATAATCTCCCAGCAGTAGAACTAGAATTTTTAATTCTTTGTAAATTCAAATAATTTTTACATCTCTTGTACCCTCTGTGGCACACTGAAGCCTGAAACAAGAAGCAAGATGGCTTACTCCCAGTCATAACAGTTGTAAGTAGAAGGACCAGGATTCAAACTCTGATCTTCTGATTTCAGTCTTGGAGATGTCTCTCTGATTTGTTTTGGCTCATACTCTAACTCAGAGAAACTGTGGAGGCTTTTCAGTTTGTTGTGTTTCTAGCTCTCTCTTACAGTGTATTCAGTTCTCCTTATTCCCTAGCCCCCAAGCAGCGAGCCGAATAAGCTCTTGGGCATTTGATCTTGTGTCTATATATGTATATATACATATGTTACAAAAGCATAAACAAACAGAAAATAAAATGCAGCCCAAATTTTTTAACAGAAGAAAAAAAAGGTTTGAATGTAGGTATGGTTAATAAGGATGCCTTTATAATTAATAATTCTCTGACTCCTTATGTAAAGGATTAATTCCTCTTGTGATAGAAATAAAATTTAGAACATCAGTAGGGAAAGTCGCAGTACTGTGGGTGGAGTTGGAGTTCCTATTGGAGAACAGGGCATCCTTCTACTTACCTACTTGCCTCAGGGTGATCTGTATACTTCCAGGTTCCTCTCTAAGCAACCAGACTTGAAATGTTGTGTGTTCCTAACAGTCATAGCCCCATTTGTGTTACATCCACTGATTAACCAAAATTCATAGAAACAATTGGATAATGATAACAGCTAGGAGGCTATTAGATAGAGTCCTGGACTTGGAATCAGAAAAATCCAAGTTTGGATTCTGCTGTAGTCACTAGATGTATGATTCTAAGCAAATCACTTGTCTGCTGTATCCCTCCACTTCCTAATCCATAAAATGGGAGTAATAATCGCACATACCTCCCAGGGTTTGTTTTAGATATAAAATGAGATAATATATGTAAAGAGCTTTGTAGACGTTAAATTTATACAGACATAAATATTAGCGCTTATTGTTATCATTATTTTAAAAAGAGAATAATTAGGATGTGTCTCTATTAAGTCTTTAGAAGGATTAGAAGAAAGTAGTATGAGAGTTATAGGGGAAAGAGTGCTGAATTTCAAGTCAGAAGATACAGATTAAAAATTAGTTCTACAAATTACCACACTGGAACTTCAGTCATATCTTTTAACTTTTCTGGATCCTGTTTTTTCTCCTCTACAAAATTCCAGCATTGGGTTGGATGAATTTGTAGGCCTCTTATAGCTCTAAATAGATAATCTTATGATGCTGAACCTAAGAAAAATGTTAATTGTTGTAGCTGGTTATTGTTGCCTTTGTTCTTTTTACGGCATGGGCTATTGTTTATGGATTGATGAGTCAGAGCTTGGATGACTCTTTGTACCACTTACAATTCATTGGAAAGCTGAAATTACCGCCTCTCTCTCCCCTTCAATTCTTCTTTTCAACTGTGGATTAAAAGGGAGGCTGTCATAAAAGACAGAGCCCTGGGCCCAGTCAGGGTTTGAATCTTACCCTAGATACTTATTAGGTAGGTGATCCTGGGCAAGTCATTTACCTTATCTGAACCTTAGTTTACCATTTGCAAAATGGGAATAATGGTACCTAAATCAGAGTTTTTGTGAAAATCAATGAAGTAATGTCAACCTTAAAGCACTATGTTACTATCTCATCCTCCGGTTCATACTGCACAAACAGGGATGTGCATTGAATAGTGACTTCTTTCTTATTCTCTCTGATGCACTGTATCAGAAAGCAGGTCATCACCAACTGGGGTTCCCAGAAAATATTTTATTTATACCCCTAGGATCCAGGAAAGGCCTTGGCACAGTGTGTGAAGTTAAGCAGCTTTAGGAGATGTCATACAGTTGGGATGGCTGACATTGCAACCCTTTTTCAAACAACTGAGTGATGTGCAGTTTTAAAAAGAGGGCATGGTATTTAGCTGATTTTATTCTGGTGGTGTTTTGACTTACAAGGAAATGAAAGAGTACAACTTAAGGATTCAAGATAATAAGGAATCTAGGGTCATAGGGCTTAGAGGAGATAGGCTGAAGGGAAGGGATTAAAGTTGACGAGTTTGCACTGGGAGGGAAAAGAGGAAAGGGGCAATGGATGGGCATAATAGGAATGCATAGAAATGTTCTCGGTGGGGCTCAATAAAGGAGAAATACAAGCTCACATGACGAAAAGAAGCCATGAGATCTGAGATGCCAAAAGGGGTCCTAAGGAGAAAGAAAATTGGAAATCATTTGCTCATGACTAGAACTAAGGACTGGGAATTGAGAAAAGTAATCCAGGGTTTGCTGTTCCAAACACACTTATTAGACCTTTGAAAATTGAGACCTGAAGTGTTTATTTCACAAGGCAGGTTACAATGTAGGTCAAATAAATGGTTTTGCTTATAAATATGAAATCAAGAACCTTCATTCTTCAGCAGTGAGTTTAAAAGTGATCCCATCCTAGCATATCAATTCTTTATCTTATGTTTTGGTTCTGTCAAAAATGGTGGCAGTTAGAAAAAAAAAAGAGCCTTCTAATATCCTGCACTGAATTTTTTTCTAATGTTTGTTTCAGTATACGTTGGAAAATAAATACCCATCTCATAGCTAAAAAGTAGCTTAGGTACCTGACTTTTTACCTCATGTTACAGTGGTTTGGAGGCTGGACAATGGAAGACTACAGGTGTATAGTAGCATCAGTGATTACTCACATGTACATTAACGAAGTCACCTGCGTGACATCTCCAAACTTTGGAATATTTAAATAAATTACAGTTGAATTCATTCAGTAAACATTTATTAAGTGCCTGCTATGGGCAAGGCAATGAACTCAATCCTAAAGATACAAAGACAAATATGAGTTTCTGTAGCTTATATTCTACTGGAAGTGAGAGGGAATATGTGCACAACACTACAATTCTGTGATTGTGTAAACAGGGCAATAGAAGGTGGGTGTGGATCAGGAAAAAATTTTTTGTGGGAGGTGGCACCAAAGCTGAACCTTGAATGCAGGTTGAGGTGAAAATGAAAAGCAAGGGCATTCCATGCTGAGAGATATTGAATGAGAAGACTTAGAGTTTGGAGATGAAAAGCTGACTTTGGGGAACAGCTCAGGGTTGAACTTTAATTGAAAGTTTTTTGGGGGGGAAAGAATCTAGAAAGGCAGGTTGAAGTCTGATTGTGAAAGGCTGAGGGGTTTATATTTTTATCCTTAAGACAATGAAGAGCAATTGAAGATCTTTGAGGAGACTGACATCATCAGACCTGTATGTTAGTCCTGTGGAAAATGGAACAAAGAAAGGGGAAATTAAAACCAGGAAGATTGGTTAGGAGAGTAGTATAATATTCCAAGTGAGAAATGATGAGGAAATAGGGTAGTGGCTGTGTAAGTAGGAAGAAAGAGTGGATATGAGAGATGTTGTAGAGGTAGAAGTAACAGATATTATCTACTAATTAGATATTGGGGTGGAGGTGAAAGATAAATAAAAGTCAGCATATCTCCACGGTTATGAATGTGATGACTACGTGGTTCGATGGTGAATAGATGGTTGGGTAACTATATGGTTGGATGTTGACTAGACGGTTGTTAGAGTATGGATTCATCCAGTTTCCCAAATTTAAGCTAAATTTTGCACTGTGCTTTTGGCCATGATTCACCTGATATATAACATTCTGAATTTAGACCATAGGAGCAAAAATAATATTCAAGAATTTAACAAAATATAAAGAGTAAAACATTTAGCAATGTCAAGAATAGCTTGCTGAAACATAAAGCAAAAAAAGATGGCCCTATGACTACCTAGGATCAGAAATAGGAGGGCTCACATATCAGGTATGACCTGTCTAGCTTATTTACCCATGTTGTTGGTGCTTGCCTGTGAATAATTTAAATTTCCTGAGAGCAGTAGGAGATGGAACTAGAAATTAGGAATATGTTCAAAATATGTGACTTGAGTTGCAATAATCCAGGCAAGAGGCAATGAGGGTCCGGTAAACTGGAGGCGGTATGAATGGAAATCACCATGAATGTGAAAGGTGTTGAGGAGGAATTGACTAGACTTAGCAAGTTACTGGATGGATGAGGATGAGTGAGAATGAAGACTATTTGGGATAACCCCGTGGTGGCAAAATTGGGTGACTGGGAGAATGGTAGCACTCTATACAGAAACAAGGATGTCAGGAAGAGGATTGGTTTCAGGGAATGATAATGAATTGTTTAGGACCTAGTTGTTTTGTAGATAGAAGCTAAATCTATGGAAGCTTTAGAGGTTGCTAAGGCAGAAAATGCAAGGTGACCTCTTACAATAAGGAATTATTGAGTACAGCAGCCAAAATTATCATTACATAAACAATATCAAATTAGTTTAAGCTGTACAAGTAGGTGGTGTGGGGACATGGTTTCATCAGAGATAGTGTTCTCCAGAATATAAATTCTATGAGACAATGATTCTTGTAGAGCTGTGCTTTTTTTTTTTTTGGTACATGTTATTATCAGTCTCTATTATTCTAGGGCAAAAAACTGTTATTAAGAAAATTCAGAATCAGGTGGGCTATAGTGACAGGAAGTGTGAAACTCAGTGCACAGATGGGCATTCTCAGCTTTGTGAACTGAACAAGGAGGGCAAGCTTTAATAGATAATAGTAACCCAGGAGTCTGCTGCCTCTGAAAACTAATTACAGTAATCCCCTTTCTACAGGGAATGGACAAAGTGGGAATTAGGTTTTTGTTTTTTAAGAATAAATATCTCTCAAAATATTTAACCCTCTTATTTTAAAAAAATGTTCACACATCAATTTCTTTTCCTCTCCTTCCTCCCCCATAGCAAATGTTGACAGTTTGTACTAGAAAATGGAAATGTAAGCAACTACTATCTAGGAAAACCAATTAATACCCTTTCTAAAGTAGAGCCTGTGTTTTCTAAACAAAATTGACCACGTGAAATGATGTGGTACAGATAGAGGCTAGGGAAATAGCACTCATTTAATGGGTCATTATAATAGTTGGTAGTGACAGAGCAGTGGCAGCACTCCCTCCCTGTAATTCCTTGTAAATAGTCATTCTAACTCCTCTATACCACCTCAGCTCGGCAAAGTCCCCAGAAATTCATATTTATCCAAGATCTATGTGGGGAATCATTTAGCAAGGTTTCTCATTATAATCTATTTTTAAATCAGCATTAATTCTTAAATGTACTCATTTTGTGAAGTACTCAACACCTGGAAAAGAATTGGCATTAGTACCATAACACCGTACATAGACTGGTTTTTAAAAATACATTTTGAGCTGTTTTAAAATTACTTCTTTTACAATTTGAAAGCTAGTGTACCAGAGATTTGTGGGGATAGGATCTTAGAACAATTTTTGTTGGTTCCTTACTCCACAGTAAGTTATTTCTTTAGGGGAAATTACAAATCTAAGCATAGATAAGCTAAGCATACCTTCCCCAGCTATTTGAAGGGGTTTGGGTGTTTTAGGGATGTTTAAACTAAACTAAGCCCACATTTCCAGTTCAGGATTGGTTTCTATTACTGTGGACAGCTCATAGATCGATAGATTTCTGGTTGCTCAAATCCAGTGTAGGACTGACTGAGGCACCAGAAGTAGTTACAAGTAGTTGCTTTGGCAAGGATTTCACCTAAATTAATGTGAATAGTAGTTAGGGTTGGAGCAAGTGTAAGTGGTTGTCAGAACAAAGCAGCTGTCACCTTGGTGAGTTAAACAATGTGTGGCATTCCTGTGCCATGCTGTTACATCGGATTTAGAAACTGGTCATAAGATAAAGGTGAATACTGAAATACAGGTGGGAAGTCAAGTTCTAATTTGCCATTTGGGGAAAAGTCAATCGCATTTATTTAGGCTTTGCAGTGCAGTATTTAATCAACTTCTGACCTAGGAGGATAGAATTTCCTAAATGATCAATCATCACCTAGACTAAATTACATATTTGAACAACAGTGTTATTCCTTTAGTGCTTTGAAATTAATTCTATGAAATCTAGCATGCCAAGGATATTTAAAATATGTGCTTTCCCCCTTATGTTGTTATTCATCCTACAGAGGCCCCTACGTGGCTTAGTGAATAGAGTGCTAGGCCTGGAGTCAGGAAGCCCTGAGTTCAAATATGGCCTCAGTTACTAGCAATGTGACCTTTGCCTTAATCCACTGGAGAAGGAAATAGCAAACAGCTCTGGTATCTTTTCCAAGAAACCCCATACACAGTATAGTCTTCAGGGTCACACAAAATAAGGCACAACTGTACAACAATCCATTCTATGAATACTGTTTTGTGCCTATTGAGAACGAACAGTTACTTTAAGCAGTGTTCAGGTGATCCTGGAGTTGTTATTTAGAGAAAATTCACATTTACAGGGCGCAAAGTATTGCCTGTATTTCTAACTTTTTTAAGTGTTCTAGATATTCTGAAAAGTGTTTAACTGAGTTACTGGTTTGCTTATGTCTTAATCAGATACTTGAATTTGTCATTGCAAACTCTTATTCTAAAAATTTTCATTTTCTTTGTTTCTGTTTGGTTGGTTGGTCTTTTGCATAATATTTATTCCCCTATTTAGCTTCGCCCCCCTTTGCAATTCCTAATGTTCTTCAAACCTCAACTCATGCACCATGTGCTGTTTGAAGCCTTTCTTGACTTTCCTCAGTGCCAGTGTCCTTCCCTCATTTCTGTTTTTCATTTTGTATATACTTATATAAATCCATCATAGGTATGTATAGGGCTTGGGCCATACACTCTGAAAAAGGATAACTGTTGGTCCTTCCCCTTCCCAGAACAATTAAACTTCTCTCCCTATGTTAGATGTGAATATACAGAAAGATATCTATCTTAAAAAAATAAAGCTATTAATATTAGTGCACAGTAGCAGAAACTTCCTGGGAGGGGGGAGCAGTGGTAATGCTCCCATAGTTTATGTAAGCACAACCAAGATACCTTTTACCTGTACCTCTGATGCTCGTATCATCTCTCTTTAGGAAATGTAATCCCTTTGAGGGAAGTGATTATTTTCTTTTTGTGTTTGAATCCCCAGTAGTTAGCATAATGCATGGAAGAAAATAGATGTTTATTAAATGTGGGGTGATAGATTAACAAAGATTTTATTTTAAACCTAGTTCATCAAAACCAACTGATACATCAACCACGACTTAACTGCATATTCAACATTCCACACCCATAGTCCCCCACCTTTCCCTTTATCAAAAAAAAAAAAAGAAAAAGAAAAAAAAGGAAATGAACTTTCTCATTTCCGCTGAGGTACCAAGTTTGGTTATTATAGTTGTACTGAAGTCCCTTTTATTTTCTGTCATATTGTTTTCATTGTATGTATTGTTTTTAGGATTATATTTTCTTCAGTTTGCATTTAGTCATATGTCTTCCTTGTTTCTCTGAATTTTTCATATTTGCCATTTCTTATTGCCCAGTTACATTCTGTACAATCATGTGCCACAATATATTTATTTCCCAACTGATGATCACCCATTTGGTTTTCAATCGTTTGCTGCCCTCCAAAATGTTTAATAAATATATGTATATATGTGTATATATATGTGTGTATATGTATTTACGTACATGTAAACACATGCACATGTATATGTGTGTGTGTGTGTATATATATGAGTGTGTGCATGTATTTGTATGTATATGTATATGTGTGTGTGTGTGTATTCATAGTATATAGGGAAATCTAACCTCCATAGAGATAAATGACTAGAAGTAGTTAAGGAATATGAAAATGTTAGGGATTTTTTTTTAATATTCTGAATGGGTTTCCACAGTTGTTGTGCTTCTTCCCAGCACTAACAACGTGATGGTGTGCCTGTCCTCAGACAGTCCCTTTACCACTGATCATTTCAGTCATTTGTCATCTTAACCAGTTCTTGCTAGTGAATTAAAACAGTAGAATCTCTACACTCTCCATTGTAAAATTAAATGCAGCAAATGACTCCTCTATAAACTTGACTCATTTGAAGAGTTAACAAATAACCCAAACAATAGGCTAACATAGTGAAAAGCAAAGTACATATATAGTAAACAGTTTCATTATACAAGCCCTAAAAATTTTCTTGTGGGTTAGGAACCACTTTGGATTAGGAACATTAATTCAAAACTCAGATGTATATAAACACACACACACACACACACACACACACACACAAAGTCATACACTGAAGCAAGCTTTCAATATTCCCTCCCATTACTCATACTTTTTTTTTTTGCTAAGATATTACATAGACTCCAAAATGAATGTTTCAGGATTTAAGATTATGAGGCAACACAGGAACTAGAATTTAGATGGTAAATGCTATGGAATAGGGCCAATGTCTCTAGTAATTCTTCACACTTCTGTTCTTGGGGATTTTCAACACATTATTGATGATGATAATGAAGAAAGAACCCTTTTAGGAATTTTTTCAACTGTTTTGCTACATTATATACATGATTTTCTTGAACATCTAAAGGTTTTTTTTATTTTGGATACCATATTTAAGATTATTATTATATCAGTTTTCATTATTGTATTGTGTGAATCCTTGAAAAAGCTAGTTTATGCAATATGTAGTTTATTGTTCTGTTGTTTCAGTCACATCCAACTCTTTGTGATCTCATTTGGTGTTTTCTTGGCAAAGAGACTGGAGAAATTTGCCATTTCCTTCTCTAGCTCATTTTACAATTGAGCAAATTGAGGCAAACAAGGTTAAGTAACTTTCCCAGGATCACACAGCTGGTAAGTGTCTGAGGCCAGATTTGAATTCAGGAAGACGAGTTTTCCTGTCTCCAGGCCCTGCACTCTATCAACTGGAGGTATTGGTAATAAATGTTTCTAAAATATTTTCCAGCACTCATAGTTTGAAGATATTCTGTAGGAAATTTTTTGTTTGCATGCAAGTTGCTTGCCATTTCTTTGGAGTCGTAAATATTAATTCCTTCACCTGGGTAGAGCACCTGGCATTTCCCTCTATGAGTGTGGAGGAAGGTGGGCCTCAGGAAAAGGACCCAGTAGCAATGGGACCTAGGGGGAGGCGTTTCAGAGCTGGCTATGTCACTGAGCAGCATGAGCCCACCCTGAATACAAGCGTGGAGTACAGCCCATACTGGTTGCATTTCTTCACACAACTATATCTCCTTTGTCACCATTTATTTGCTAGGAGAGTCACTTGTTAATGAAATCACACAAAAACTGCTACATTTCCCAAACCCCCAATAGTCCTGAGGCTTTGCTCACAGTTGACACTACTGCTCTCCAGGAGAGCAGCAATTGCTAACTAGCAATACCACCTTTGAAAGATTTCCAACTTTTAAATGGGTTTAGAATATAAGATATAAGCTGTGCAAATTTTAATTTGGTGACTTTTTATCAACTTGTTAATAGTGGGACCTTTGAATATCTAGGAAAATCCTAGGATATGATTCCTATGCTCAGTTTGGAATGCTAGATGCAATGCTTGCCCTGTGCCCTCAAGGCATGAGTGATTTAGCAAAACCCCATTTTCCCATGTCACCATTCCAATCTACTGTAAAGTGAGAGGGAGATTTTGACCTTGACCTCACATTCTTGAACTCTTGAGGGTCCCTGGAATAGTATTGGGGGGGGAAGGTGGGACAGAGACTTCTTCTTTTTGGTGACTTGGTCTTCCTGACTTCAAGCCCAGCATTCTATTCACTGTGCCACTTAGCTGCCCAGTCCAAGACAGTGTAATCTTCTGTTAAGTAGATGTTGTGGAGAGGATTCCTGAATTGTGCGAGAGATTAGCCCTCTCCAGTCCCTTTGAAGCCTAAGACTCTATGGCATCCTGTTGATCTTCTGCTATAAAAACCAAGGTCTTAGAAAACTTTTCAGCATTAAAGTTCAGCCCAAATATTGTTTCCATGTTTCCATTGTGCATGTTGTACGCAAAACATAATTTCTCCTTATTAGCTTTAATATCTATATTATATCTGTCTATCTCTTTAAGTGTTTCTGGTATTAGTCATCACTAATGAAGGCTATATTAAGTACCTTAGGTTCCTGTGTTTCTGACATCATTAATGTCATTACTGTTGCCGATGTTTCTATGGGCCTGCTCATTTTGTTACACAGTATATCATTTCTTAATGTCATTTTCAGTAAGAAGATTTTATCAGATTGCATCCTCCCGGCTTTTGATGTATCTATAGCTTGTCGTGATAGGTTTCCTGGGTAACCACTGCAATACTTATACATCTTCAAATAGATTCTCTTCTCCTACACTTCCACAGGAAAGAAAAGGAACAGTTGTGTGATTGATTTGTGAAGAATACTTTGAGGTGTTTTTTTCCTCCAGTTATCAGATACATAAAAGTAAATAAACTGGCATAGGATATATCATGTCCAAAACCTTATTTTCATGAGTTTTCATAGTAACACAGGAGATTTTACAGAATAATTTTAGGTTCTAGAGAATGTCTACCCTTCTGGGCAGCTAGGTGGCATAGTGGGTAGAGTGTGAGGTGAAATCCAGCCAGAGACATTTATTAGCTATGTGACCATGGGCAAGTCATTTGTTTTCTGACTGCCTCAGTTTTCTCATTTGTAAAATGGGGATAACAGCAGGGTTGTTGCGAGGATCAAATGAGATAATATTTGCAAAGTGCTTTACAAACCTTAAAGCACTATATAAATGCTAGATATTATTACTGTTATCATTATTATTGATACTACTCTATACAGAGAAAAATTCAATTTAAGGCAAATTTGTCTTTAATTGAATATTAGTGAAAAAGCTCAGGATTGTAGTGAGGATAAAGTGAGAATAGTTGTAAAACATTATAAAAATGCTAATTGTTGTTGCTATTATTGTTATTGAAGTTAACCTAATTGCCTAGAACAAAAAGGGACAGTCAAATATATTTTCATTTGCTACTTAAGCATATTTATTCATGATGATGATTCTTGCCTTAGAATCACTATTTAATGGAGATCAAAAATGCCAGAAAGGGAGGAGAAAAAAAAAGAAAAAAATCAGTATAGAGTAAAGAAACTCAAGATGAAAATGCTACAGAATAACATTTAATTTAGGATCATGCTTGTCATATTCTTAAGCCCCAAATAAGCATTACAACATGAGTCTTTTGCATTGATAAAATAGGCACAATATTCCTGTCCTGGGACAATAGTACTATTATCTTTGTTTCCCAGATGACACTGACCAAATTGGAAACTGAACTTACTTATTTTGCCATCCAAGACACTGGTTTCTACATTTGGCTATATCGTGCCCTCACCAAGAAAAAAAAGTTTATTTTTGATGGTACGATATACCATTTTTTAAAATCTTGAAAACAGTATCTATATAGAGTTCCCCTGTTGGTAGGGAGAGAGAGTTTCCCCAGCACTAATGGTGCACAACTGCAAGTAATGTGTCATTTTGCATCCCAGGAAGATGCCAAATATAATGCTAGTTTACTTTAATAGGAAATGTTCATTCTCCTGGGATAGAATCTGCCTACCCTTAGGGCTTTTTCCTGAATGGAGACATTGCAGATAAAATGTGATATTTATTTTGTCACAGGAAGGTGAAATCTAATGGGAAAGTTAACTTTAGAGAAACCTCAAAAATGGAAAGTAGTTGCAGAATAATTAGGTTGTTCTCAAATGCAAAATTGTACAACTTGAGAGAACTACTTTTCTACATTGGACCAATGGAGCCAGCAGTGTGAGTACAATCCTGGGCATCAGAAAGCCTGTTTTCTAGTCATCAGTTTATATCTCACTTGCTTGTTTGTCTGCTTAATAGGCAAAAGAACAAATTTATAGTATGTGAAATATAAAAGAATATCTGTTATCTGGAATCCTCAGAGTCCAAACTTTTCCAGTAGCTGAAGAATATTAGTTGGACCTTTTTATTGTTTATGTTTTGTGCTCATCCATACTTTCTTAACCCAAACATATGGATACTCAACTTTAAGAATACCAGTCTTTGTATGGTGCTGAAGATATCATTGTAGATGATATGGGTTTAGATGGCCGCATTTTGTGGGTATTGATGGTAGCAATGATCGTGGATGATATTTCCTTGAAACAGTTCCTGCTTTCTGCTCACTTTTCATTGTTTGGTTTCTTTCTCATAAAGCTACGATGAAGGATTTTCAGCTGCATGAGCTCAGGAACATTTTAATATGGCTGCACTTCTATAAAATTAATTAGTGAACCAAAAGCTGAAACTCTAATTGTGAAGAGCCTATATGGTGCCAGTATGATAACTGAGCTGTCTTGTAACATCTCTTCTATAACAACATTCCATATTCTGCATAACAGATTGTTCGTTGTGTTTAATGAGGAAAACCTAGAAAGCATGGAGTATGTTTTTAGAATAGTATTTTTATTGATACCTTTTAATATCACCTATATATCCCTCTGTATTGCTTCTGTTTGCAGTGTGCCTTCCCTGTAACAAAGTTTTTTTTTTTGAAGAGGAAGAAAAAAATGTAAGAAAGAAAAATATAAGGAAAGTAAAAACTGATTAATACATTTAAAAAATTGTTATATGTGATGTTCCATACCCAGGGACTTCTCATCTATATAAAGAAGAAAATATCTACTCATATCCCTTCTTTGGAACCAAGTATATTCTTCATAATTTTACAACATTTAGGTTCAATCATTTTATAGGAATTTTTTCCCACTTATGTTATAATCATTGTGTATATTATTTCCTTGTGTCTGCTTCAGTTTCCATCACTTCATGAAGTTCATTCCAAGTTTCTCAATATTCATCTTGCTCATCATTTCTTACAGCACATAATATTTGATTTTATTCGTATACCACAATTTATGCTTCGATCTGCATTCAGAGTCCTTCAGTTCTTTGTCTGGATATGGATAACATTTTCCTTCATGAATATTTGTCTTGGATAATTGTGTTGCTGAGAAAAGCTGAGTCATTCATCGATGATCATCACATGATGTTGCTGATACTGTGTTCAATTTTCCTGGTTCTTTTCATTTCACTTTACATCCGTTTGTACAAGTTTTTCCAGGTTTTCCTTTACTCTGTGTGTGTCTCTCTGCTTCAAATGTGTTTCTTGTAAGTAGCATATTGTAGCATACTAGTTTTTGATCCACACTGCTAACCACTTCTGTTTTATGGGAGAATTCATCCCATTCGCATTCACCGTTATGATTACTGCTTGTATATTTCCCTCCATCCTATTCTTCCTCCTGTTTGTCCTCTCTCTCCTTTCATCCTTTCCCACATCACCAATGTTTTGCTTCTGTCTGTCACTTCCCCTGATTTGCCCTCCCTTCTTTCAGTACTCCCACCTTTATTTAATCTCCTCTCTTCCTACTTCCCTAGTGGGTGAGATAGATTTCTGTATTCATCTGATTGTGTATATTATTCTCTCTTTGAGCCAGTACTGATGAGAGTAAGGTTTGAGCAATGACTGTTGCCCCCTTCACCTTCCCCTCCACTGCAATAGGCCTTTCAAGCTTCTTCATGTGAGATAATTTTCCCCATTCTACCTCTCCCTTCTGCACCCCTTTTATTCCTTTTTCCCAACACTTATTTTTATGTCATTCCCTCAAATACACCTTATACCCATACTTATGTCTATGTTTATTCCTTCTATCTGTGATGTTATTCATAAATTTTTAAGGGTTGCAAGTATCATCTTCTCATGTAGCAATGTAAACAGTTTAGTTCTGTTAAATTCCTTCTGTATTATTTTCCCTTTTAACTTGTTTATGCTTCTCTTGGGTCTTGATTCTGAAGGTCGGATTTTTGGTTTAGTTCTGGTCTTCTCCTTATAAAGGCTTGAAATCCTTCTATTTTGTTGAATGGCCATTTTTTTCCCTTGATGTAGTATGCTTAATTTTGCGAGGTAAGTGATTCTTGGTTATAGTCCTAGCTCCTTTGCCCTCCAGAATATCATGTTCCATGACCTCTGATCCTTTAATGTAGTAGCTGTCAAGTCCTGTGTGGTCCTGATTGTGACTCCCCTGTATTTGAATAGTTTCTTTCTGGTCACTTGTAGAATTTTTTCTTTGACCTGATAGTTCTGAAATTGATCGTTCCTTAGAGTTTTTATTTTGGAATCTCTTTCCTGAAGTGATTAGTGGATTCTTTCATTACCTATTTTGCCCTCTAGTTCCTGGACATCATGTCAGTTTTCCGTGATAGTTTCTTGAAAGATTCTGTCCAGGTCTTCCTTTTGATTATGGCTTTCAGGTAGTTCCATGATTCTGATATTCTCTCTCCTGGATCTTTTTTCCAGGTCAGTTGTCTTTCCAATGAGATATTTTACATTTTCTTCCATTTTTTCATTCTTTTGAATTTGTTTGATTGATTCATGATGTCACATAGAGTCATTAGCTTCCATTTGCCCAAATCTAACTTTTAAGATGTTGTTTTCCTTAATTAGCTTTTGTACTTTCTTTTCCATTTGGCCAATTGAACTCTTTAAGGAGTTATTTTCTTCAGTGGATTTTTGTATCTCCTTTTCCATTTGGCCAATTCTATTTTTTAGCAGTTTTCCAAATTGTTGACTCTTTTTTCATAATTCTTTTTCATCACTCTCATTTCTTTTCCGAATTTTTTTTCTACCTCTCTCATATGATTTTTAAGTTCCTTTTTGAGCTCTTCCATGAGTTCTTTCTGGCTTGAGATGACTTCCCATTTTTCTTTGGGGTTTTTCCCATAGATATTTTGACATTGTTATTCTTTTCTGAGTTTGTGTCTTGGTTTTCCCTGTCACCATAATGACTTTCCATGGTCTGATTCTTTTTTTGTTGTTTTCTGCTCATCCTCCCCCTTTTTTTTGGCTTTTTTACTTTCTTTTAAATTTGAGCTCTGCTGTCAAGGTGGAAGGGGCAGTGTCTCTGGCTTCTTGTGCTAGTGGCTGCAGGCCCTGGCTGTTTACCTGATGCTGTACTGATGTTGCCCCAAGGCTCATGAGGGACCCTCCCCTGGTACTGTGGGGTGGGGTAGGGATTTGCTGGTGCTACTGGAGGCTGTAGGGAGTCTGGCACCTTACCTGGTGCTGAGTTGGAGTCCTAGTGGTGCTGTCTGATGTGTGCTGAGGCCTGGTGGGATTTTTCTGTATGTCCTTGGGGCTACACTGAAACACATGGAGTTCCTGCTGCTGGAGGATGCCCGCCTGCCTACCCAGAGCCTCATTGAATCATGCATTGGTGCAGCTGCTATACTAGGACACCCGCCTGGGGCAAAGCTGAAGCACAAGGAAGTCTAGCCATTTCAAGATGCCTGGCCTTCCAGCTGGGGCTGCACCAAAGTACCTGGTGGTTCTCAGAGCTGGAGTCTTCCAGTTCCCTTGTCTATGCTAAAGCATGTGGGAGGTCCTGGTGTTGGTATTTGCCTGCTCTGCTGCATGGCTCAGCATCTCCAACTGGTTTGCTGAGGTGGGGCTTGCTGCTGGCTTATTGGGCTACTTTCTGTACTGGACTATGCTTCCCTTTTACCCGAGTCATATGGACTTTTTTGCCCATCTTCCAAGTCTCCTGGGCTAAAACACTGCTCTACCCCATCTTTTTGTTGGCTCTGCTGTTCCAGAATCTGTTCTGGGGCACTATTTTATGGTTGTTTAGTTGTTTGGAGGCAAATATGGGAGAACTACAGCAATTTACTGCTTACTCTGCCATCTTGGCCCTCTAATCCTAATTTCTGCAATATTGCTTTCCAGTTTTCCCAGCAGTTCTTAATGAATAGGAATTTCTTTGCAATATAATTTATGGTTTGGGACTTATTGAGCACTGTTGTTGAATTTCATTGTTTCTGATTCTCCTTTGCTAGTCTCTTCCATTAATTTATTGTTCAATGTTTTAATCAGTATTAAATGGTTTTAATGATTACTGGTTTATATAGTTTGAAATTGAAGTGCTATTCCCCCTTCATTTTAATTTTTTTTATTATTATCATCATTCATATTCTAGTTGTTATATTTCTCCAAATGAATTTTATTTTTTCTAAATCTGTAACTTTATTAGAATACCATTCTGTAGATTATCTTTGATAGTATTGTCATAGTTATATTTGCATAGCCCTGACAAGAGTACTTAATAACCCTCCAGCTATTTAAGTAATTTTTTAGTTCTTTAAGGAATATTTTGTAATTGAATCTATACTACTATTGAGTTTTTGGACGTTGACTCACAATTTTTTAAAACAATTTCGGTTATTTTGAACGGAATTTCCCTGTTATTGCCTCTTTGATTCTTTTATTATTGTAATATCATACAATAAACATTTATTGAGTGCCTACTATATTGTAGACACTGGGTTAAGCTGTGGAGATACAAATAAGAAAAAGAAAGATAGTCCATGCCCTTAAGGAGCTCCCAATCTAACGGAGAAAGGCAACATAATAAAAGGCCACTGAAAAGGAGAGGGATAGGGTGTGCCAAAGTGTATCTGGAGTAGGAGCTCCAGATGATGAAGATGATGGTAGAGTCAAAACTAAGCAGAGTAGCTGGTGAAAATATGGCTAGGATTTCAAGCCTGCTGTATAGGAAGACTATAGAGAAAGAATTTTTTGATCTGCCTTCAAGACCTCCAATCAAAGAGTCAAAAGCAAATGAGGGACTAATAGGACATGAGTAGCAAAGCTGAAACAAACTCCATGATGATCAGTTTCCTGGTGATACTCATCTAGTGAGGGGTTTATTCTGGGTGGGCCATGATGAAGATGAGGGCATTGAAGCCCACCTGAGCAGTTGTTGGCAAATGAAGCCATCCTGGAACCATCCTTGCATCCTTGTAATAAATCTAACTTATCTCCCTCTGAAATTAGAAGGGAAGATGAAAAACAGAAAACCTCTAAAAGACTGCAAATGTCTCTAGATAAATATTACCAGGCAAAAGGAAATCAGTCAACATCTGATCAAAGACAGAATCCTGTGGATTTCCAAGGGAGTGCGGATTACCAACAGGATGTTCCAGAATGGTCCAAGAGAACGATCAGAATGTTGAGAAAACTTGAAAGGAACAAATGGAAGATTTATTACCGGCAGAGAATAAGTAGTTGAAAGGATAAAAAAAACTTGAATCCATCATGGTCAATAGTGAATGAATATCATTTAAGTGTATTCTGTGTGCCAGGTACTATACTAACTGTTAAGGATATGAAAGGAGGCAAAAGATAGTTCCTGAGCTCAAGAAACTCACAATCTATTGTATGGGGGTGAATGTCTGTAAAGAAGCAAAAATATATACAAATATACTGGAGGAAAATTTGGAAGAAGAGAAGCAAAAGCAGTGGCTTACTTGAGATGTTAGTGGGTCACATAAGTAACAGAGGTAAGATTCACAATTAAGCTTTCAGATTCCAGACAACATAGTCATTTCAATATGCCATCAAGTCTCAAGTAGTCTCCAACTTAGGTTATTTATCTCTGCTGCCTTGGCTTCCTGTAGCCTAGACCCTTATGTGGCAGAACCTAAGACATTTTCTAGTTCTTCTTACCTTAGGTGATCTCCCTTGATTTGACCGCCAGCAGCCTTTAATTAAAGTTTTAACCAGAATCTCTCATGTCAAGATGAATTCCTATGCCTAAACTCCACCCAGACCTTGCTTGCTTTTTGTCCTGTGGTTCTATAACTGCAAGTATGACATACAGTATCTTCTTCCCTTCCTAATACTCTAATTAATCTTATCTCTTTTCAGATGTAGAAGCATTATATAGGTTTTCTTGAAATGGAAATTTATTGCTCTGTAGTAAACCTTCTCTTATGTTCTGTTGTATACATAGCAATTTTTTCTTTCTTTTCATATTTTGTATTTAAGTTTAAAATAAATCTAAAAACTAAAAAAATATATGTAGAGCATATTTGAAAACAAAGAGGCTTCTGATGGCAGAAGTTCACCACCTTTTGTGTTGAACTCCTAATTATCTACTAGGGGGCTCTTTATCATAGAATTAAGGTGAAAATTATCAAAGTAATATTCTGTCCAAACCATATTCTTTGGGGTTCTGCATCTATAAGTGTTGATCTCACTTCGTTTTCATCTGGTGATGGGATTGATCCATTTTGTCAGGAAAAAATGTATTTATACCAAGGCTAAAGTAATGAGTGTTTCAAAGAGAAATATTCCAACTTATTTTGGTAATTTGTGCATTTCAGCATGTGTAGAAGAGCATTAAATACATGCAGGTTACTCTTCTTGACAGGATAAAGAAGTTATATGTATGAAATGTCCCAGCTGTATTACTGGAAAGTAAACACAATTTATTATGCTAGTTTACTCTCCCGTTTGTCATTCTTTGGTAGACAGCATTAGGTTAAGATGGATATTTTGCCTATGGTATTATGTTATGTAAATATCTCCTATATTTTGTTCTTACAAAAATATTAAATCATTTGAATAACAGCTTTCTGGTTTCACATGGGTAGGAAAAGGCTCAAGGTTGCAATGAATGTTTTAAAAAAAGTCACTGTATGAGTGGTAGAATAGCAAGCTTTACACTTGAAAATGGAATATTCTAATTAAAGTTGTGAAAAGGAAGGATTAGCTATTACTTCTTTATAATAGTAATATCTTTTTGAGCTGAATGACTGGTGGGTAACTAGTTTTTCTTTTCATTGTTATCAAAAGACCCTACTTAAATTGGCATAGACCTATGGTCCTAATGATATTTTTAATAGAGTAATTTATATTCCTTGTTAGAAGAGAAGAGATTCTTGCTAATGCAATTACTTGAGAATACATGGAGATATTTTCAAATTTGTTGATAAACATACTTTATGAAAACTTATTCTAAGGGGTAGGATTATAGAAGAGCACACAGATGATGCATCCTTTTTTGTGCTTTTTGAAACGTCTCTGCTCCATTCAGCAAACTTGTCATCACCTTTTATGAGTAGGACATTCTGGTAGGCATTGGTAGATTGGTAAAAACAAATAAGATGATGGCTTTATCAGCGTGTAGGGGAGACAATGGTAATAATTATTATAATTATATATATATATATATATACATACATATAGTTTTAAGGTTTGCAAAATGCTTTACTTACATAATTTTGTTTGATCCTCACAACATTCCTGTAAGGTGTAGGTATTATTACTATCTCTGTTTCAGAGATGAGAGAGGATGGAGGCTGAGATAGGTTAAGTAATTTGCCCACTATCAACTATTAAGTCATGGGGGCAGTATTCAAATTCAGGCCCTGGTGGCTGTAAGTCCGGGTTTCTGTTCTTTCTCCTCCTAGACACACATAATGAGAAACTCCAATACAGAGTTAAAATGTAAATGTATGAGAGGTACAAATAAGGTTCTATAATAGTTCACAAAAGGGAGAAAAAAATCTTCCGGCTGAAAGGTTTCAGGTAAACTTCATCAAGGAGACAGGGCTTGGTCTGGACCTTGAAAGATGGGTACTATTTTGACAGGCAGAGATGAGGCAAAAGAATTCTAGGGATTTGGAACCAGCATGGGCAAAAACAGGGAGCAAGGAAGTTATAGTAGATAATTCAAGCTAGTAGAACTTGCCCAACTGAGAATCTTATGGACTGGAATATTATTGGAACAGTAGAATGAAGTCATTTTGTATTGGGTCTTGAATGACAGACTAAGAGTTTATTTGAGTCTTAAACTTGGGGGAGAGATAAGGACTGGAAAGAGTATTTGCAATCATCTATATAGAGATGAGGACAACTGGTTGGCTCAGTGGATAGAGTACTGGACCTAGAGTTAGGAAACCCTCATCTTCCTGAGTTCAAATCTGGCCTCAGATACTAGCTGTGTGATCCTGGGCAAGTCACTTCACCCTGTTTGCCTCAGTTTCCTCATCTGTAAAATGAGATGGAGAAGGAAATGACAAACCACCACAGTATCTTTGTCAAGAAAACCCCAAATGGGGTCATGGAGAGTCAGACATGACTGAAAAACGACTTAACAACAATTTAACATATGATAATATAAGAGTGTATAAGATTAGCATTATGGAAAGAGAGATAGAAAGAGAAAAGTTCTAAAGACAGAGACTTGAAAGAACGGGGTGAGGTGCCCCAAAAAATGATATAACAATGAGGAGAACCAGAGATGTCTGAAACTCAATATAACCAATGTAAGATTTTTCAATATGTAATTCAAACTACAACTGTAAGAAATTTATTTGAATTATAGTCCAGGAATTTTTGAGTAATTAAAAACTGTTCTCTGAACACATCAGCCTACTGCAGTGCTGCAGCTGAAAAATGCTGCAACTCTTAACTATATCAGAAAGGATATTATTAATAATAGCTTCCATTTACATAGTGCCTTAAATTTTACAAAGCAACTCTAGATATATTCCCTCATTTGAGTTTCATCATAATCCTGAAAAATCGGTACTATAGATCCTATTATTATTATTCCTATTATACAAATAAGGATCCTTAGACTCATAGAGGGCAAGTGACTTGTCCATGATCACATATCTGGGAAGCTTCAGCAGTGGAGTTTAAATCTCAATCTCTTTTGACTAATGCTAATCCAGTGCTCTTGCCTCTTTACCCTGTTGCTTCCGTACATGAATAAAAGATGAAATTGTTATCCAACCATTATGCCTAACTATGGCATTATATGCTCCTGGAAAAGTCAATTACAGACACTATCTCCTAGGAAAGACGTTGAGGATAGATAGATGATAGATAGATAGATAAATGGATAGATAGATAGATAGATAGATAGATAGATAGATAGATAG
>NW_020954953.1:25319246-25361935 GCF_900497805.2 Vombatus ursinus | reverse complement strand
CTAAGTTCTGGGATTCAAATATAAGCAAAAAGAAATAGTCTTTACCCTCAAGGAGCTCACATAGTAATGAGGGAAGACATAAAAGCAGGAAAATAAGTCAAGATGTAAAGGTTCATATAGACGAGTGGCGACAGGGCAGAAGTGAGCAGAGACAAGCAGATTCCCCAAATGGAGGTTCCATATAGGGATATTACAGTCTGAGGAGGCATCTCGAGGGTGAGGAGGCTGCTGAGGAAGTAGAAAATTCCAGTCAGAAGAGCCAGAAGAAAAATGAGGAACTGGAATAAGTCCAGAACAGAAATATAACAATCATTAAAGTAATGATCTATATGAGGAAAACCTGGGGGGGCAGGGGGGAGGATGAACTTTTTAAGTAAAGAAAAGGTGAGGGCAGAGGATATAATTAAAGATTTCAAATAGGGGCAGCTAGGTGGCGCAGTGGATAGAGCACTGGCCCTGGAGTGGGGAGGACCTGAGTTCAAATCCTGTCTCAGACCAGATACTTGACACTTACTAGCTGTGTGATCCTGGACAAGTCACTTAACCCCATTGCCTAGCCTCTCAAAAAATTAAATAAAAAAGATTTCAAATAACAAATGGGGGAAGTTTCTATTAAATTCACTTGTGTTTAGTAAGTTTCACTAGTGTGAAAAGTATCATGATCTGTAACTGGGTACAAAAGAAATTTAAGGAAAAGTTGCTTCCCTCAAGGGGCGTACAATTTTGATTGGGTGAAATTAACTTATTCACCAAATCCTAGAAGAGAGATTGTGAATATCCCAGGAAACATGTAATGAGTGTTAAGATTAAAAAAAAAACAAACCATACCAGCACCTTGTTATATTGCTTTCCATATGTTACATGCCATGGAGGCACACTACAAAATGAGGGGAAATGCCTTTAATAACATTTTTCAGTAAAGACAAATTTGCCTTAAATCAAATTTCTATCTCTATGCAGTAGTGTTGTTGTTGATGATGATGATGATAACATTTATATAGCACCTTAAGGTCTACAAAGGACTTTATAAATGTCTTATTTTATGTTCACAATAACCCGGTGAGGTAGGTGCTATTATTATCCCCATTTAACAGAGGAGAAAACTCAGGGAAACAAGTTAAGTGAATTGCTAAGGGTCACATAGCTAGTAAACACATGATGAAGGATTTGAACTCAGATCTTCCTGACTTCATACCCAACCCTCAATCCTCTGTGCCACCTAGCTGCCCCCTTGTTAGAACAATGATTTAGGGTACTCTCCTTCCTAAAGCCAGTATTATATGTTGGAGCTAATTATTCCAAGTGGTGGTACAAACTTCAAAAAGGGGTTTAGAAAAATGAATGACAGTTCCTCAGTGAATCATTGAGGGTGTGTATAGCTCTAAATTATGTTTGATATTTGTATTGTGGTAGCCAATCTGTTTCTCCCATAAAACATCACTTATTACCACTATTAAAGACAGAATCTTGGATTAAGAGAAACGTTTTGTCCTACGCAGTTGTTTTTCAGCTCTTATTTTCTTACGTTCATGTATACCTTAATTATGCTAATAATGGTTATTATCTGATCATGCTGCAAACATGTCAATTTCCTTAAATCAATTATGAGCAATAAGGATTTTAATTGCCTGACAAATTAGACTTTTGAGAACATAAGGTGAAAAGAAATATGCCTTATTTCTCTTTGACAAAAGTGTTAAATTAATTTTAATAATGGTCAGTTTCACTTCAGTGCTTTAAGAATTCATTATTTCATTGGTATGGATATTCCCTTTGTGGAGGGGGGTTCTCCCTGGAACCCTCATTTTCTTCATCTGTAAAATAAGGAAATTGGGCTAGATGACCTCTGAAGCCCTTTCTACTTCTAGTCTTATGGTCCTATAATATATTTCATAGAATGTAGGTTGCAATTCCACTATACTTCCATGAGAAACTGTGGTCAAAACTATTTCTTGGTAACCAGTCTTATGGAGTTGAACCTCTTCTTATACTCAAAGGATGGTCTTGAGATAGAAATAGGATCTCAAAGAGCATGTACCATAATGACATAAAATTCAGGAACCCAGTGTCATCTATATGTCATGATAAAATATCAGAATATAACTTTATTAGAGGAATTGTGCTCAGAAAGTATGCTTATTAGATATCAGTTGTTGTACAGTAAGTAATGAGAAAAGCAATGGATTGGAGGGGGTTTAGAATGGTTAGTGTGGCATTGGTTAATGTGAATGGTGCCAATTCAACTTTTGTGGTTGAAACAAATTACTGCAAATCTAATGATGTTCACTTATTTTTTCTTTGTTTCAAACAGCTGGTTGAAATATAGTTTTGCCTACATCTAGATGGAAAGAACAGGTGGCCTGTCAAGGACCGGGAAAGGAAATTATTGACAATTTTCTGCTCACTCTAAATTTTATATGTTTATTTTAGTATATAATCATCTGGATATTTCATAGAAAAAGAAAAAAATCTCAGAATTGGAAGGAGCTCAGAAGTCATAAAGTCCACCATACATAGGAAAAAGGATTCCCTCTAGAACATCCCCAGCAACAAAAATAGACTGTCTGTGGAGTCATAGGTTCTGGGTTCAAATCTTGCCTGATACTTGCTACTCTGCCACTGATATTTGTTGGTTCAACCATTTCATTTTACAGATGAAGAAACTGAGAGCCAGGGAGGTTAAATAACTTGCCCAAGGTGACAGAAGTAGCAAATATCAATAAAGGACTTTTTAATTATTATTTTAATTATTAATTTATTATATTGTGTGCTTGAAAGAATGTCATTCATTCTTTTTATCTTGTCATAACCCTTTGGGACCTCAATTGTTTCATCCAATAGGATAGCTATTTCCCTGATTTTGCATTCATATGCAGATTTAATATTCATACTACATATGCCTTTATCCAAGTTATTGAAAATGTTAAATAGCCTGGGGCCAGTGAAAGATCCCTAAGGAAAACCACCAAATTTAACTTTTAATGGGCATTTTAAACTCATGTGATCTTGAAATTTAATAGAACCTTAGGTCAGTAATCTGTCCCTAAGTGCCTGCTGTGTTCCAGGCACTCTATTAAGCACCAGGGATACAAAAACAAAATGGAAAGGTACCCACCGACCCTCAAGAAATGTCATTTCTATCAAGGAGATCATTCCATTCCACTTCTCATCCAATGGAAGCTGGTATCCCTTCAGCAAAATACCAAGCAGAGAGGGTCATCTCTACTTGATTCTTTCTGTCTAAGCAAAAATATACTTTCTCACAAGGCATTCCATTTAAATTTGGGATACTTGGAATCACTAGGAAATTCTTTGTTATGTGAAACTGAAATCTAAGTACTTCTAGCTTTCAAAACTGTTCTTAGTTATGTTTCTGAAGCTGCATACAATATGCCTGGTTTTTCTTCCTCCAAAAGCCCTTTAAAAGATTTGAAGGCCACTATCATGATTGCCCTGAGTCATGTCTTTGCTAGGCTAAACATCCCTAGGGCTTCCTTCAGCTATTCCTTGGATCATATAGTAGTTTGAAGACCTACTACCATCCTGGTTACCCTCCTTGGGAGATAGTACAGTTTGTCATTTCCCCTACTAAAATATGATGCTCCAACTTCATATTGCAGAAGTGGTCTGGTCTGTAGTGACAGAGGTCACTACACACCACCTGATTTGATCTTAACACCAAAACAGTTGCAATTATGGAGTATTACAGTTTTTTAGCTTCTACGTCACACTATTGGCGTACATTGAATTACCAGATGACTAACATCCCTAAAGTCTTTTTGACACCATCTGCTATGAAGCTATATCTCCTCTATAATGCATTTTATTACTTACTTTTTTAAAAAACTAGGTACACAACTTTCTGTTCTTCCTGTTGAATTGTACTTTGTTAGTTTTAGCCCATTTTTTCTAGCCTGTCAGGATATCTTAAAATCTTGGTTTTGCTGTCCAAACTATTAGCTATAGCTTCCAGTTTTCAGTCATCTGAAGAGTAAACATACCTTCAATAGCTTCTTGCTGGGTTTTTCTTATGCTTCTCTAGATTAAAAAAAAATACTGAATAGAGCAGGCATCAGAATAGAGCCTTGTGACACATTGCTAGATATCTCCCTTTGGGTTGATATTGATCTGTTAGAAAATGTCGTTGTTCAAGTGGCTTTTAAACTACCTCTTTCTACTATCATCTAGCCTACTCATTTTGCTTGCACAGATTTCATGAGAGACTTTGTCATATGCCTAGTTGAACTGAGATACATCTGTTCATTACATTCACTTAAGAGTGTTGGTTAACTGTGGGTCACTGTTTTCTACTCTTTTTATATTATTTCTTTGTGCTATGTAAGAGAATTTGTGGGTATTTGATAGATGGAAACTGAACAAGCAAAAGTTTTCTACCAGTTCTTTGACTCTATAAAAATATAGACAAATGTATTTGGAGGGTATTGAGAACAATAGTTACATGCATATGTTCAATCTCCAAGTAGAATATTTTGTGTTTAGATTGCTTTAATGTCATTTGCTTGTGCATGGGACTTAAGAAAGTTATTTCCCATTGCGCTAAGAGGATGAAGAGGACAGGAAGATTGTTTTCTTCATGTTATTTTCTTTGTACAGTGCTTGCATATAGTAATTGATTATATTGCCCCAAGAAAATAACAGTATGGAGACCATCTTATTGCCCTTTAAAGACTTAAACAGTGATTAGGAAATAGACTAAATGCCATTTGAACAGAAAGAATGAAGAACAAAGAATAAATTGCTCCCTGTTTTAACCTCTGGCTAAAGAAGTAGAAGTGTTAAAACACTGAAAGAAAAACTATACAGGGAATTACTATTAATTTTGAACAAAACCCAATAATATATCTGTAGGAGTAGGAAGCATTAAATGCTAGTATGTACCAAAGTATACTTCAAATGATCATTTCCAAGCACAATTTATCTTAGAACTTACATTAGAAGACACATGCAATAAAAATGTTTTTGATCAGTGAATTTATCCAAGTTGTTACTTTATTCCTCAGGAAACTCTGAGTAAGATTCTACATCATCAAAAAGGGCAGTAACAATTTCTTCAGTCAATCCAAGAATAATAAAAGGGACGTATGTATTCATTAAGTTCTGTTATAAACATCAAAATATATACCTACAAGTATGTCAGGAAGAAGAATGTTGGCCTTCCTAATATTTTATCCTGCCACTGGTTATCAAAAGAAGATGTCATCTTGAGACATATCATAAATATGATATACAGAAATACATTAAGATATATTAATGTCTAAATGTCCAGATGTTGTGTATAGAAAAGATGAGAGAGGAGGGAAATTAATAAGGAATACAACTTGCTATGTGTTCATCGGTGACTTTGTGAAGATATGTGTGTGTGTGTGTGTGTGTGTATATATATATATAGTGTATATATGTATGTGTGTGTGTACATATATATGTGTGTGTGTGTGTATACACACACACATACATGTATTCCCTAAGCTTCCTTTGAAATAAATTAATCTATCTGGGCCTCAGTTTCTTTCTCTACAAAATGAGGCACTAGATAAAGTCCTTTTTTGTTCTAATATTCTATGAGAATCTTGAGGCAAAATTCACCTTGGAGTTAATTTTCTTTCTAATATAGTATAGGTAACAAAATTTCAATAGGATTTTATGAATGGTCATTAGATATTATTTGTTAATCTCTAAACATATTTTCCATTATTTAGACAATTAACATGGTATTAATACTTTTTTTGTTTTCTCTTAAAATTAGTGAAGGATAAATGCCACTATTTGGCTTAATAACATATTCACAGAAGAATTGTTTTAAATTATTAATATCATTGGAACAGCAGTGGTATTTATTTAGCTTATCTGTTTCATTCTGACATAACATTACAGTTTCATTTCATTGATCAACATTCTTTATGGACATTATTTATACCAAACAAGAAAATCAACAAAGATAAATTACAGTTTGGAAATAATATTCACTTTCCTTGTTGCTTCGCATTTTCGCTCTTCATATTTTTAATGAGTTTATTTCTTAAGGATGAAGAAATACAAGGCAGAGAAAAATAGAAAAAAATAAAGTGCTAAGGAAACAATTTCCCTGATTGATTTCAGATCACATTGGACCCATAAATTAGGAAGAATGGGGCCTAGAGTGAACAATATATGATTGAACAGGGAATAATAGGAAATATTATATGGTATTGATGCATGTTTAATGAGAATCTATTGTACCTAAACATATTGGGAAAGATAGGGATTGTAGTTTAGTAGCCTATAATATGCTCCAACATGAAACTTTTTTCCATTTCAGTATTTAAGAAATATAATGATCAGAGTAATTAAAATGTGCAAACTGACAGACAAAATAAATGCATTGAAAATAAGACATTAATTATGTGACAGCAAATCTGTCATCTATATTTAATAGCAAAACACACATTTAACTAATAAGTGTTCAGAGCATATGTATATGATCACGTAATGTGGTGTAGTGAGGAAAAAACTATATTTGGAGTCGGTTACTTACTTTTTAAAAAAAAACTTATTTGGCTCTCAATTTTCTTATCTATAAATTGAGACTGTCTCAAATTCTAAATCAAACGTTGATCCTTTGTTGCACAGAGAAATGTGGGGTCATTAAAAGTACAGTCCAATTTCCTAACTGCAATCCACTGGCTGTCCTCCTGATATTCATTTCTGTGCTTGCTTTACTTTTAGGCTGGTGACCTTGCATAGTTCTTCCTCACTCAAATCAAAGTCAATTGCAAGTCATGTCATCATCTCCCTGATGTCATGGTCCTCTTCAAGAACGAAGGACAACACAACAACAGAATGAGCTCTAGCCCTGGGATCAAAATTCACCTCTGATTCTTATTACCTATCTGACCTTGGACAAGTCACTTAATTTCCCTGGGCCTTAATTTTCCCTTGATTCCTGTAGAATGAAGGAGTTGAACTACATGTCTTCTGGGGTCCCTTCTAACTCAGATTGATGATCCTAAGTACTGAATGCCCAGCTGGATAGGATATCTGTTCAAGCATATATCATTATCTTGGCAACAAGTAACCTTCAACTATTTTTTTTCTTTCTTTGTGGTCAATTGAGCTAAACTCTGATGAGTGATTATGGGTCGTATATAAGAAAATGAAAGATGGCATGGTCCAGTGGAGAGGCAATCTCGTTTGGAGATCAAGATGACCAGAGTTCAGGTCTTGCTTCTGGCTTATACTGGTTATATCATTTAATTTCTCAGTACCACCAAGCAACTCTCTCAAACTATAAAGTATAGAATGGTTGTTTATTTTAGTAGAAGGATTTTCCTCACTGTGAGCTACCTACACAATGAAATTGCAGGTCGGGATCAAATAAAATATAATTTTAAAAACCTCCAAAATTAATTATCTGAATCTGTATTTAAAATCATTAAGTTAATGGAAGCGAAAAATGTATTGCTTATTACTAATCCATGGATTTCTCTTATGACATGTTTTTGTGAGCAGGCATTCCCAAGGAGTATTAATTAAGGAGTGTTGTTCTCTCTTTGATATAACAATGTCTCTCAGAAAAGGTGGGGCTTCTCAAGCATATCTTTGGCCCCTTCTTGCAACATGAAACATTGATCTTTATAATATTCAATCTTTGCCTCCCTGCTGGCTCCTTACCTGCTTTTTCTTCCCCATCCTGAAAAGCCTTCATTTGCTCCAACCACTCCCCACTGACTATCATTCTATAATGTTTCCTCCACTTTGTGGCCAAACTTTTTATACTTGATGACTCTGCCTCCACTCCTCTCTCTTGATCCTAAATATGGGGCAAAAAGATGTCCAACCTCATCATTCAACTGAATTTATCTTCTCCAAAATCACTAATGATCTCTTAATTCCCAAAGCTAAAGGCCTTTTCATAATGCTTGTTCTTCATGTTCTCTCTGTAGAATTTGACCCTGTTGATCACTTTCTTCTGGATATCCTCTGCTCTCTAGATTTTCATGACTTTCTGATGATTCTCTTCCTACAGTCTTGCTTTTATTCTTGATCTCTATTTCTAGATCTTTATCCATGACATGCCCACTAAGCATGGGTATCTCCTCCAGCTGTATCCTGGTCCCTCTTCCCTTCTTCATCGATACTATCCCATTTGGTGATCTCATTAGCTCTTGTGGGTTCAATTATCATCTTTATGCAGATGATTCCCAGATCTATATAGCCCTAACCTGTCTTCTAAACTCCAGTCCCCACATTATCAGCTGCTTTTAGGATATTTTGAACGGGATATCCTGAGGGCATCTCAAACTGTCTAAAAGAGAACTCATTATCTCTCCTGCTTCACCCCTGAAAGCATCCCCTCTTCCCAACTTCCTTGTTACTGTTGGAGACACCATCGTCCTCCCAGTCATCTAGGCTTGCCATGCCAGTCTTCCTCAACTACTCCTTCTTACCCCACATATCTAATCTATTGCCAAACCTTGTCATTTCTGGTTTCATAGCATTTCTTGTATGTATCCTTTTATTTCCACCACACTAATTCATGCCCTCATCACATCTCAATTGTACTATGGCAATAACTTTATAATTTTCTCCCTACCCTCTTCCTTGTCTCCACTACAATCTGTCCATTGCTCAGGTGCCAAAGTAAGGTTTTTTTAGAGCATAGGTCTGACTCTGTCACCCTCCTATTCAATAATCTCCATTGGCTTCCTACTACCACTAATATCAAATATTAAGTCCTCTGTTTAGTACTAAAAATTCTGCACAACCTGGCTCCTTCCTAGCCTTATATTTTACTCTCCTTCATGATATAGCTACACTAGCTTACTTGCTGTTCTTAGCATTTGGCACTCTATCTTCCATCTCATTGCCTTTTCAACTGCCATTCTTCATGCTGAGAATGCTGTCTCTCTTTGTCTCCATCTCTCAATTCTTTGGCTTCTTTCACAGCTCAGCTAAAATCCTACTTAATGCAAAAGACTTTCCTTGATTCTCCCAGCTGCTAGTGTTTTCCACTTTGAGATTTCCTGCCATCTTGTCTGTATATAATGTGTATGTACTTAGTTATTTATGTCCTGTCTCTCTAATTAGAATGTGAGCTGCTTGAGGACAAGGACTATTTTTACCTTTCTTAGTATCCCTAGTGCTTAACAAAGTTCCTGTTACCTATCTAGTAATCATAAGATAAGTGCTTGTTGAGCAGCTGACTCACTGTTGAAAATAGTAAGATAAAAGGGATGTAAGAGGAATGAGAAAAGAAACAAGTCCCAAAATTGAGGGGTAGATAAAAGAAAATAATCTATAGCAAAATCATTTTGTATAAAGTAATTTTTTCCTGTATCTTTATATCTTCAGAATAGAGGGAGAAAGAATGCTGTTAAAGGCAGAGTCAGATTTTCAGAAACAAGCCTCTTCTGTCCATAATAAAATTTGTTCAAAGATCATTGTGTCTCCTGATTCTTAGTCATATAGCATCTTTAGGAGAATATCATTGTTTAAAAAAATAAGGTTTTGTTTCATGGTGCATCTTGGAATTGCTGAAAATGCTATGTAACTTCCCAATTGCAATCCATCCTGCTATCACCCTAAAGTTCAGTTCTTAGACCAGTGAATTGTCTGGCTGTAGTTTTTGTCCAAGGTGGAAGTATTGATGGGCCGGTTCTGTGAGCTCTCTATATAACTACCCATCAGAAGCGTTTCAGTGCAAATGAAAAGGCAATGAGATGGAAGATAGAGTGCCAAATGCTACGAACAGCAAGCAAGCTAGTATAGCTATCTCACGAAGGAGAGTGAAATATAAGGCTCGGAAGGAGCCAGGTTGCGAGCCAGGTCTTCTTTTCTGTAAATTGCAGGAATTGGACTAGGTGACCTCTGGGTCCTTTCCACCTTGAAATCTGTGATCCCGTGGTCCTTGAATCTTCCTTCTTCCTTGGACCTTCTGTCTAGGCACTCTAGTCTATGTCTTGTTGATTCTACCCCTGTAGCTTCTCTTGCATGATCTGCTTCCTTTGATTCACATTCTCTACTCCAATCCAAGCCCTCCTGATATCTCACCTTGAATATTGCAATAATATCCTAAGTGGTTTTCCATTTTCCAATATCTCTCCACTCCATTCCATCTTCCACTAAATGGCCCAGTTGATCTTTTTTGTTGTTGTTTTAAATGCCTGACCATGTAATTCCTTTGATCAAAAATCTTCATTCATTCCCCAGGGCCTCTAAGATAAAATGAAAAATCTTCAGCATTACAGTTAAGTCGCTCTACAACCTGCCCCCTATCAGTTTTACTTTGTATTATTGTTATTATTATTATGTTGTTATTATTATTATTATTATACTTTCCAGTTTTATTTTATATTATTCCCTTTAATGGGTTATTCATCGCAGCCAGACTGGTCTGCTAGCCATTTCCTGTACATGACATTCTATATTTTGCCTCGGTGCCTTAACCGAGAATGTAAGATTCTTAAGGGTTGGGACTATTTTGTTTTTATATTTATATGCTTTGTACTTAATAATTCTTCAATAAATGTTTGTTTAATTGAATTGTTGGATTTTTATATGTATCTTTTTACATGTGCAACATTAGTCCATTCATATATCTGCATAGATAGCTTTCACTTTTCTTCTTCACTTGAAAAGGTTCTTTATACTCCATAGGCATCTCACTCCTAGGGGGCTGTCTTCTCCTCCAGAATTAGGGTCCTAAATATTCATTCTCTAAACTCTTTGAAATCTGTTCTCCTACAATCTAAAGTGCATGTCAGACTATGTCTAGTTTTGTCCTGATTATCTATAATGAACTAAAAAATGGCATGGATACTTCTTCCAGGTGGTGCAATGGATAGAATGCTTGGCCTGGAGTTAAGAAGACCTGAATTCAAATATGACCTCAAACACTTACTAGTTGTACAACCCTGGACAAGCCATTTAACTTGTCTGCCTCAGTTTTCTCATCTATAATATGAAGGTAATAATAGCATCCACCTCTTAGGGTTGTTATGAGGATCAAATGAGATAATAACCCAAAATCACTTAGCAGCATTGTACTTGACATATAGTAAGCACTATGTAAACTGTAGTTACTATTATTAGGTTTTGATCACTTCTCTTCAGCAGCCAATCTCCTTATTTGTCAGAATCAAGTCAAGAATGGCAGTTTGTGATTTCCTCAGCCATTTGAAAAATGAAATTTTAATTCTCATCTTATTTCATTTACAGAGCTATTTGTGATAGTTCATGCTGTTGCCATTTTTTAAAAAGTGGATGATGGGGGCAACTAGGTGGCACAATGGATAGAGTACTGGCCCTGAAGTCAGGAGGACCTGAGTTCAAATCCGGCCTCAGACCAAACACTTGACACTTACTAGCAGTGTGACCCTGGGCAAGTCACTTAACCCCAATTGCCTAACAAAAAAAAAAGTGGATGATGTACTGGCATTACCATGTTATGAGTAGCTGATTGCCTCAGTGGTTAGTGTGGGACTTGTTGTCTGGAAGATCTTACTTCAAATATGGCCTCAGTTATCAACTGAGTATGTGACCCTTGGCAAGTCACTTAAACTCCTTCAGCTCAATTTTCTCATCTGAAAGATGGGGACAATAACAGCACCTACCTCACAGAGTTGTTGTGAGGATCAAATGAGTTAACATATGTAAACTGCTTAGCAAACCCCAAAGCTCCATATTGCTAGCTATTATATATGTGTCAATACTGTGCTTTAAATAGCTATCATTTCATGTCCCTAAAACATACCATAACTGGTGCTGGATATAGAGAAGAAGGGCAGAATTTCCCTAGCTTCACCTAGAGACACTCAGCTGGTCAGTTTTTCAGGACTAAATGATGAAAAGGTCTTTACCTCATCTACTATTTTGCCAGGCTGTCCTATAATCCTTCTTGCTACTGATCTTTAAGATGTCTTATTAAATTGGGGTGGGAGGTGGGGCAGTGAGAGGTAGGAAAGGGGAAAGAGTGCAACTTCTGTGTTGCAGAAACCTTATCAAAACCTTTTTTCATCGGTGTCTGCAGATTTTCAAAATGAAGAAATTGAATCAGCCTCTTAAGTTTAGGATATGTGACATCTCGGTGTGTTAGGGTCCTTTTTGCTTTGAAAATACTTGAAACTTATAAACTCTTTCTAAAAGGCCTTGCTTTTCACCTCAGGGTAACCATCTCAAAAAGAATAAGTTAGGGGAAAATGTCCTTGACAAAATAAAGACTTGCATTTGATGAGCTCTTCAGCACAGGGATATATTTATTTTATTTTTTTTCAAACTTATTTTATATAGTGCAACAAAAAAAAAAAAGAAAGAAAGAAAGAGAAAAAGAACCAAAGACTCAGAGTTTGAGGAGCCCCAGGCAATGTATATAGATGGAAAGGCTTTGACTGTATTAGATTTTGTTTTGTTTTGTTTTGTTTTTTATAGTACAGTGTTAATGTTGTAAAGATTTTATGGGGTACATTTTACACTTTGCAAAATACTTTATAATAGTCTGTGTTAATTTTTCCTAGAGCAGAGATATGAAATAGGTGAGTAGCATTATTTTAATTTAGCAGAAGAGAGGAATCTTCACAAGAGAAGTTCCTTTTTTTCCCAGAACCTCTAGAGAGTTTATGTCAAAGCAAAAACTAAAACATTTAGACTGAAGTTTCTAAAGTCTGTTGTTAGAGCCCATTGAACTGAAGCAGAATTTCATTTGACCCCCTAAGGTCTCAAAATGGATATTTTCCCAGTATTAGAGTTCCTAGATAAAGAATTTTTTTTATATACCAAGTCCCTTTGTGTGTGACTTCTATCAAGTCCACTGCAGGGCTCCCATGAAATCTGCTGCCTCCCGCACTGTGGGTGCCGTCCCTCATCTGCTGTAGTCTTCATTTGAGTGAATGCTGTGCTGCCATGGTCTCTTCACTTTATTCTACTTGAGTAGTCACGCTCTTGGTATGGTTGCCCTGTTGGCTATCTCTTGGTGCAGAGTTGGTGCTTCAACTGGTATCCTCACTTGGAAATGTATCTTCTCTGTTTACAAAGGATCTGCCATTGCACGAGTCTCACCGTAGAATAAGAAGGAATTCTTTGAAAGAGTCACAGAATTTGAGAACTGGAAGAGATCTCTGAGGTCATCCAGCCCTACTCTAACATGCCTGACAAGTGAAGATCCCACTTCTGTTTGAAGACCTCCGAGCGGAGGAAGCTGCTGTCCCCAAGGCTACCCATTCCACTTTTAGACAGCTCTGACAGAGTTTTCCCTGACATCAAGACTAAATTAACTTCCCTGTAATTTATGCCTATTGTACTCGCTTCAGGGGCCAAACAGGACAAGACTAATCCCTCATCCACACAACCACCTTTGAAATACTTGATGACAGCTACCGTATCTCCCCTGAGTCTTTATTTTTTTTCTCTTACTTAAATGGGCCCAACTTTCTTCATCAACATTTTGTGTCTCCTAAGAGTAAAGTATTGTGGTAGAGCAGAAAGAGTATTCTCTCTGAAGTAAGAGGACCTGGATTTACCTCCAGCTTTTGCCAACTACTACTTTTATGATTTTAGGCAAGTCATTTAATCTTTTTCCTTAATGGTAAAATAAAACAATTGGGTAAATACTTTTTGAACTTTTTTTAGTGGAAATATTCTACAAGTATATGACATTCCTTTCTTCCTAAAACTGTAACAGGTGGAATGAGCTAAATAGAGAATTGTCACATAGGATTTAGGGGGAGTAACATCTGTGATATCACATTTTATCTTAGTCCTTTGGGAGAGAAAATGAGTACTGGACTGAGTCTTGTGGCCTGGTTTCAATTTTGGATATGACATTAATTATTTTTATGACCTTAGGCAAGTCACTTAATTTCAATCTACAAATCTATAAAATATGTCTGATGGAGTTCTGGCACATTAGTACATCACCTGGAATGGAGAGGTTAGGAATCTTGCTTCCAGGATGATCAGGAAAACATATGTAGTTTCTAAGGGACTGTGGATCATGTATAGACATTCTGTAACTGGTTCTGGTTGTCTGTATTATGAGGAGTAACCTTTTTTATTTGACAGTGTAGTCAGAACCATCAGTGTCTATAAAGATCCTAAGTTAGTTTCAACTACCTCTTTTTAAAGGTTTCATTCACTCTTTTGACTTAATTTATTGACTTCTTTGCTCATGGAGTCTGGTGAGGGACCATGCTATAAGAGAAAAGACCCTGGGGACTTCTTTTCTAAGGCATGTGGTCCAAGAAATGGGTCACAGTTCTTGGCCTCTGTGATTGTTCATTTTCCGTGCTAGGTGAAGGAAATGGAGTCTCCAAATGAAATCAAGAGAGAAGCTTAATGCTAGATTTATGGGCAATGAGTGATTAAAGAATGAAAAAAAAATAGTACTTAAATAGGTAATACTAGAAAGAAGTACCTTAGGAGTTGGCAGACTAAAGAGATTGTAAGAGAAGGACTTGGGACTTGAGCTTCATCATTCAATAGGCTGAAAAGAAGAACTTGATGACAATCCTCAGTTTTTGATTACAGTTGGTATTCTTGGAAAGTTGACCCATATTTGGTGCTAAGTTGGCAAAGATATTTACTACCAGAAAAGTCACCAAAAGTATTATGACTTCCTTTTCATTGTATGGCCACCAAGTCCTCTTGCAACTTTCAAGTTCTGTAATTCTGTGGTTTTGGAACATCCATTCCAAAGATTTTTACTTATCTAAAGTTAAAAGTTTCCCTAAATGCTCAAAAGCCTACTGTGAAGTCTGCTGGGCTTCTTGTTTGTTCTCAAGCTTCCTGGTGTACAATTAACTGATTAACACTCTCTGTTAATTTAGCCCTGCTTCATTTCATTGATGATGGTAGTGGTTGGATAGAAGTGGGATCATCAATATTAACATAAATGACCATAACTATAATAGGATATCAATGAACTTTCTTGGACAAACAATTCAGTAATTACTAATTTGCTCTTTTTTAAATATATTTTTAATATTTTATTAAATATTTCCTGATTACATGTAATAATTTTTAATGTTCATTTTTTAACAGTTTAAGTTACAAATTCTCTCCTTCCTAACTGCCCCAAACCCTGCCTTGAGAAGGTAAGCAATTTAATATCAGTTATACATGTGATGTCATGCAAAGCACATTTCCATATTAGTCATATAGCAAAAGAAAGCAGACAAAAAAGGAAGAAAATAAAGAAAATAAAAAAGTATACTTCAGTCTGCATTCAGAGTTCATCACTGCTCTCTTGGGAGGTGGATAGCATTTTCATCACGGGTCTTCTGGAATTATCTTGGATCATTGTCTTGATCGAGGTAGCTAAATCGTTCACTGTTCATCATCCTTACAATATTGCTGTTACTGTGTATAACGTTTCCTGGTTCCACTACCTTCACCTTGCATGAGTTCATATAAGTCTGCAGGTTTTTCTGAAACCATCCTGCCGTTCATTTCTTACAGTACAACATATTCCTTCATAATCACATACAACCATTTGTTCAGCCATTCCCTAATTGTTAGACATTCCTTTGATTTCCAATTCGTTGTGATCACAAAATGAACTGCTGTAAATATTTTTGTATAAATAGGTCCTTTTACTTTTTTTATCCCTTTGGGATACAGAAATTTCTCTTATAATAGTCGTAATACTGGGGAAAAGAGTATGCAAGTTTTATATCCCTTTTGGCCTAGTTCCAAATTGTTCTCCAGAATGGTTGGACTGGTTCACAACTCTGCCGACAATGCATTAGTGTTCCAATTTTCCTACATCCCCTCCAGTATTTATCGTTTTCCTTTTCTGTCTTGTAAGTCAATCCGATAGATGTGAAGTAGTACCTCAGAGTTGTTTTAATTTTCATTTCTCTAATCAGTGGTTATTTAGAGTATTTTTTCATGTGACTATTGATAGTGTTGATTTCTTCTTCTGAAAACTGTCTGTTCACAACTTTTCATAATTTATCAACTGGGGAATGGCTCTTATTTTTATAAATTTGGCTTAATTCACTATATCTTTGAGAAAGGAAACCATTATAAAAGAAAATTGTTGTAAAATATTTTCTCAGTTTCCTGTTTTCCTTCTAATTTTGGCTACATAGTTTTGTTAATTTCATATAATTGAAATTATCTATTTTACTTCCCATATTCTTCTCTATCTCTTGTTTGGCAATGAATGCTTCACTTATCCAAAGATCTGACAGGTAAATTTTTCCATCATCCCCTAATTTACTTATGATATTACCCCTTATGTCTACAATCACTTATGTATTTTCATATCTTGATATAAATGTGAGATGCTGGTCTATACCTAGTTTCTGCCAAACTGTTTTTTTGGTTGTTTTTTTTTTTTTTTTTCAGTTTTCCCAGCAGTTTTTGTCAAACAGTGATTTCTTAATCTGAAAGTTTGGATCTTCGGGTTTATCAAACAGTAGTTACTACAGTCATGTACTGCGGTGTATTGTGTTCCTAATCTATTCCATTGATCCACCAGATTGTACCAGATTGTTTTGATGATTACCTCTTTGTAATAGAGTTTTAAATCTGGTACTTCTACACCACATTCCTCCACATTTTTTTCATTGATTCCCCTTTATATTTTTTGACTTTTTCTTTTTTTAAATGAATTTTGTTATACTTTTTTCTAGTGCTGTAAAATAAGTCTTTGGTACTTTGATTGGTATGGCACTAAATAAGTAAATTAACATAGGTAGAATTGTTGTTTTCTTATATTGGCTTGGCCTACGCTTGAGCAATTAATATTTCTCCAGTTGTTTAGATCTGTTTTCGTTTATGTGAAAAGTGTTTTGTAATTGTGTTCATATAGTCCTTGGGTCTGTATGGGCTGATAGACACCCAAACATTTTATATTGTCTGAAGTTATTTTAAATGGAAGTTCTCTTTCTGTCTCTTCCTGCTGGATTTTGTTAGTAGTTTATAGAAATTTTGATGATTTATGTGTGTTTATTTTATATCCTGTAACTTTGGTTAAGTTGTTAATCATTTCAGCTAGTTTTTTAATAGATTCTCTAGGGCTGTCTAAATATATCATCATATCCTCTGAAAAGAGTGATAGTTTTGTTTCCTCATTGCGTATATTTATTCTTTCAATTTTTTGGTCTTATTGTTATAGCTAGCATTTCAAGTACAATATTGAATAATAGTGATGATAATGGTCATCTTTGCTTTATCCCTGATCTTATTGAGAAGGCTTCATGTTTATCCCTATTATAGATTGATCTTGGTTTTAGATAGATATTGCTTATTTAGAAAAGGCCTCATTTATTCCTGTGCTTTCTAGTTGTTTATTTTTTTAATAAGAATAAGTGTTGTATTATGTCAAAGGCTTTTTCAGCATCTATTGATATAATCGTATAATTTTGTTGTTTTCGTTATTGATATGGTCACTCTCGCTGATAGTTTTCCCAATATTGAACCAGCCCTGCATTCCGTTTATAAATACCATTTGGTCCCAGTACATGATCTTTGTTATATATTGCTGTAATCTCCTTGCTAGTGTTTTATTTACATTTTTTGCATCAATATTAATTAAGGAAATTGGTCTATAGATTTCTTTCTCAGTTTTGGCTCTCCCTGGCTTAGGTATCAGCACTATATTTGTGTCATAAAAGGAATTTGGTGGGATCACTTCTTTACCTTTTTTTTATTCAAATAGTTCATATAGTATTAGGATTAATTGTTCCTTAAATGTTTGGTAAAGTTTACATGTAGAACCATCTGGTCCTGGTGATTTTTTTTCTTAAGGAGCTCATTGATGGCTTATTTAATTTCTTTTTCTAAGACAGCGTTATTTAAGTATGCTATTTCCTCTCTGGTAATCTGGACAGTTTATATTTTTGTAAATATCCATTCATTTCACTTAGTCAGTTTTACTGTAATATAATTGGGCAAAATAACTCCTAAGAATTGCTTTGATTTCATTTCCATTAGTGGTGCATTAACCCTTTTAATTTTTGATACTAATAATGTGGTTTTCTTCTTTCTTTGTTTTAAGCAAATCAGTTTTATCAACCAGTTTTATCAATCTCTCCTTTGATATTCAGGAATTTCATTTTGGTGTTTTATTTGGTTTTTTTGTTGTTGTTTTTTTGTTTTTTTTCCCCTAGGTTTTTTTTTTTCCATTGTATGGGTTTAGAGATATAATTTTCCCTTAAGTGCTGCTTTGTCTGCATCCCACAAATTTTGGAATGTTGTCTTGTTGTTGTAATTCTTTTCTAAAATTATTGATTGTTTCTATGATTTGGTCTTTGATTCGAATGTGGACGGATATAGGCAACAGATTTGCCAAACAGCATTTATTGCCCTGTCTGGTAATATTACAAATCTATGTCATTTTTTCTTATCAGTTCCCAGGTCCCCTTACTGCCTCTGGCTTGAGAGCTCCCAAAGCAGCTGTTGCTTCTCTCACCGCCATCTAGTCTCACCATTGGTGTTTCATCCATGTGGCCTCTGGGCTAGCCTCCATCCACATGTCACCAATCTTTTAAGTTTTCTTATGCTGAACGAATGTCTCACCCTCACCATTTTTGGCCATGCCACTCCAGAATTTGATGTGAATAATTATCTTAAAGTTTTTTGGAGTGGAATGTTGGGAGAGATCAGTTAAGTGCTTTTTCTACTTGCTGTCTTGGCTTTGCTTCCCAGAAGTCCCTAATTTGCTCATAATAACACAACCCTTTTATAGTTAACCAACAACAATTTAATGCTTAGTGTGTGTGTGTGTGTGTGTGTGTGTGTGTGTGTGTGTGTATATATATGATACATATAATATAGAAGGTATATTTTTGTCTGAAGGACTCCAAGGGCTACTTGCATGGTGTCATAATGAAATATCAAGGTGTCCGATTTTGAGAGGACACAGTTGATAACATTAAAAACTTAAAAACTGAATCTATTTTTAAGGTTTCTCTGGTTGAATTGCTGAGGATTCGGAAAGCAATGAAATGGCCCATTAAATGTTACAGGTGGCGTTCTTCTAACCTCGACCCCTGGACATGACAATGTTGGTACCTCCATAGAATAAAACTCTTATCTTCGGAAGCCTTGATGATCTTAAGATTATATGTAACTGAAAGAAAGATATTAACAGATGTGTCTTTTAAACAACAGAATGCAACCCTAACAAAAGCAAAATTCATGTAATAGAATATAACTTGCCATAATTTGAAGAGAGTTCAGATTTGTGAAGTATTTTTTAAATGTGTTCCAGTAACAAAGATTGATGCTAATTCATTTCTTAGCCATTTTGGACATAATTATATTTTTTCCTTCATAGGCATCATCATTCCCTTCCAATTATCCAATTTTTGTAAAGTGAATATGAGTAACCGTGGTAAAATGATATATTACAAAAGTCGGGGGGGGTGGGATTTGAATTCAGAGAAGCTTGAAAGGAGTTTAATACTATCTGTGTAACTTTGTGTAAGTTATTTCACCACTCTGGGCCTCAGTTTCTTAGTCTGTCAAATAAGGAGGCTTGACTAGGTGAGCTTAAAAGTCCCTCCCAGTTATAAATCAAAGAAATATAAGTCAAAGAAATAAAGAAACAAGCAGCTTGGTGAACCATTCATCCAAGTACATGATATTTTCTTTTGCAAATGCCGTCTGTTTTCTAGTGGTTGTGTTGATTTCATTGCTTAAAAACAGAATGACCCTATATACATATAAATATATAGATACAGATATTTAGATATAGATATATGTATGTATATGTATATACACACATAAATATACACACATATGAGGTTGTGTTGTGTTACTTCACAACTTGAACCTAAAAATTTAATTGGTATTTAAATTGCAATGAAGCCTCCTTGTAGTTATTTGCAAAAAAAAAAAAAATAGAGGTTGTTCTGTAAAAGAATTTCCCTAGAAACGGTCCCTTGTCAAGGGACTATTTGAAGCAGGTATATTACATAGTTCTAAGATATTATATGTTTGATTAAGGCTGAGATCTATATTACTTTATACCTCCAACCTTCACCCTGCCAAAAATTTTAATAAAATTTCTTTTTCTCAATACATTAAGATCAACATAATTAAGCATTTTATTGCATGGTAAGGAGGTAGTGTGGAGTTGTAGATAGAGTGTTAAGTTTGGAGTCAGTAAGATTTTACTTCAGATCCTGCCTCAAGAAGAATCACATACTAGCTATGTGATCCTGGACAAGTCAATTAATTTCTCTTAGTTTTAGTTTTTTCAACTGTAAAATGGAGCTAATAATAGCCCTACTTGACAGGTCTATTATGAAAATTAAATGAGATGATATGTGTAAAATACTTTGTAAACCTTAAAGTGCTATATTAATACTAATTATTAGTATCATTTCCTTCTATGTTTGTTTCTTGAGTACAATTCATCTCTCCAGTGAGATCCTAGTATAACATGGGGACTATATCTACCATTTCTTTTGCATACTCTTTGCTCTCCAGCTTTACCTAGAGGCATATAGAAGGTTAAGCTACATTTTTTAAATTTGGTTTTCAATAAAATATGTATTGCATGATCTTCTCTTTTTTAGTCTCTTCATACATCTTATCATTTGTCTTTTCACCCAAGCTTTCACCTGGACTAGTACTCACCCTCAATCACTATCAACTCAGTAAACATTTACCAAGAGCTTACTATGTGCACAGAAGCCAATGTACAAGTGTGCAGAGGGATCAGGAAAGAAATGTATAACATGAACTCTCCCTGTGGCTTAAAATATTTTTAGAGACACAAAGCATGCATATAGGAAAGAGGTATAATAAAGGATTATAGTGAATGAGAAAAACAAGAAAAGCTCTAGGAATTCAAAGTAGAAAGACCATTGTGGGCTAGCACACAGCTTATCCTTGGAGAAACAAGTAAAGTTTGGCTAAATGGGGTAGAGGATTGCAGATAGACAAAGATCATGGACAAAGATACAGAAATAAGATTGCAGTTGAGGACAGTGGAAAGATCAGGCTGAATCAAATAAAGGTTGGTAATCAGTGGGAAATAAAGTTGAGTAACCAGGATTGAACTTTCACAAGCAAGCTGAGAAATAGCACAAAAATTAACAGAAATTATAATTTATTTTTTCCTATTAGGAAATTTAATGAAGGCATGATACAAATTGAACTTTATTGTTATTTGCTAAGATGATAACTAATTGTAACACAAAGCATCAGAACTAGGTATCTAGAATTTGGTTCTCCACTGGTCTGTGTGTGTAATCTTGGACAAATAAATTAATTATGCTATTTATTTATTAAATAATGTCAGATTCTTTAACAGTCCTGATCCTTTTCTTAGTAGTGAGTTAAATTGACAAAGGACTTTTTAAAATAATTTAATTAATTAATTTGTTTGTTTACTTATTTATAGTTTTCAACATTCACTTTAATAAGATTTTGAGTTTTAAATTTTCCCCCTCCCCAAGATGGAATGCAATCTGATGTAGGCCACACATGTATAATCATATTAAACATTTCCACATTAGTGATGTTATGAAGGAAGAATCAGAACAAAAGAGAAAAAACCACAAGAAAGAAAAAAAAGAGGGAGAAAATAGTGTGCTTCTATTTACATTTGGACTCCATAGTTCTTTCTCTGAATGTAGATAGAATTTTTCATCAAGAGTCTTTAGGAATTGTCCTAGATCATTGCATTGCTGAGAAGAGCTTAGTCTATCAAAGTTGATCATTGTACAATGTTGCTGTTACTATATATAATGTTCTCCTGGTTCTGCTCACTTTACTCAGCATCAGTTCATGTAAGTTTTTAGAGGTTTTTCTGAAATCTGCCTGCTCATCATTTCTTATGGGACAATAATGTTCCCCTACATTCATATACCACAACTTGTTCAGCCATTCCTCAATTGATGGGGATTTCCTCAATTTCCAATTCTTTGCCACCACAAAAAGAACTGCTATAATTATTTTTGTACATGTGGGTCTTTTCCCGTTTTTTATGATGTATTTGGGATACAGACCTAGTAGCGGTATTTCTGGATCAAAACGTATGCACAGTTTTATAGCTCTTTGGGTATAGTTCCAAATTGCTCTCCAGAATGGTTGGATCAGTTCAAAACTCCACCAGCAATACATTAGTGTCCCAATTTTCCCACATTTTCGCCAAAAATTTATCTTTTTCCTGTTTTGTCATGTTAGCCAATCTGATAGGTATGATGTGGCACCTCAAAGCTGTTTAATTTGCATTTCTCTAATCAATAGTGATTTAAAGCATTTTTTCCCCCATGACTATAGATAGCTTTAATTTCTTCATCTGAAAACTGCCTTTTCATATCCTTTCACCATTTATCAGTTGGGGGAATGACTTGTATTATAAATTTGACTCAGTTCTCTATATATTTTAGAAATGAGGCCTTTATCAGAGACATTGGCTATAAAAATTGTTTCCCAGCTTTCTTCTTCCCTTCTAATCTTTAGTTTAATGTAATCAAAATTATCCATTTTACATTTTCTAATGTTCTCTATCTCTTATTTGGTCATAAATTCTTCTGTTCTCCAAAGATCTGACAGGTAAACTATTCCTTGCTCTCCTAATTTGCTTATAGTTTCACTCTTTATGTCTAAATCATGTACCCATTGTGACCTTATCTTGGTATACAATGTAAGATGTTGGTCTATGCCTAGTTTCTGCCATACTATTTTTCAGTTTTCCCTGCAGTTTTTGTCAAATAGTGAGTCCTTATTCCAGAAGATGGAATCTTTGGGTTTATCAAATGTGGATTGCTATAGTCATTGACTACTGTGTCTTGTGTACCGAACCTATTTAGCACTGATCCGCCACTGTCTTTCTTTGCCAGTACCATGAAGTTTGGTGATTGCTGTTTTATAATATAGTTTTAGATCTGATATGGCTAGGGCACCTTTCCTTGCATTTCTTTTCATTAATTCCCTTGACTTTCTGGACCTTTCAGCTCTTCCAGGTGAATTTTGTTATTATTTTTTCTAACTTTATAAAGACAAAGGACTTTCAAAGATTTGATGAAGGTATGTTAGCATGTTGACTATCACACATGTAATGTTTGCTTTGAGATATTTTTGTTTATGTATAAAGAGAGAGAGATAGATAGATACATGTATGTATGTATACATATCTAATTATAAATTAATCACTACTAGCAGAAGAGTTATGACTCTGTGATAGGACTTGAAATTTAAAAATATAAATTGTCTGACTTCTCCCATTGTTTACATGTAGTAGAAAATCACTAAAAATTATTAGATAAATGGTAAACAGTAAGTGGTGGACAATTATATATGTTTGGGATTTTAAAAATAGGCAAAAGAATAGGTGTTATTTTGCCTGTGTTTATTCTTGCCCTGGGTGATATTTCCTTTTTTCAAATGAACTGCAGAGCTGTGCAAATAAAATATTTTTATATGAAGTCATGATACCACAATGAGATCATTTGAACTTCTTTAGTGCCTGAGGTTGGCAGAAGGCCACAAGTCATAATTCTGGATAATTCTGGTGGTACTGTTTATTGTGCTCCACTGTCTGCCTTTAAATTAATTTTGGCTATAACTTTAGATATCAACTTTATCCCTGTTAAGTTTATTACCTTAGCTTATCAGCCTCTTGACAGAGCTAACCATACATCTTTTCATTTTGGAACACTTAGCTTAATGGAGGAGTGTATCTGAAAAAGATTCATTAATTAATTCAAAATTAAAAACAATCTGTACCTGATAGCTAATTTTTAAGAATACTTTTCATATTTTTATATGAGTAGTGTCCTACAAATAGGAGGCACTAAGTGAATGTCTCTTGAACCAGCTGAGTTTGCCATCAAATAGCCCTCTCCCTATGTCTTTTTTTTTCTAAAGACAGCTGACAGTCATCAATGAAATGCTTTTTTTTCATTTCTAGAATGGAAATAGTATATTTTTAATTCACCTTTTACTTAATTTTTCTTTAGAACTGACCTTGCTTAACCTTTTAGGCACAAATATCTACCAGTAACTGAATGGATGAACTTATGCTCTCTATTCCAATTTCTGTCTGAACAAGCAGACCATTGACCAGTTCTGGCAAGAGTTTCCTTCTGGTCAGACACTTATGTTTCCATGGCATAGAATCTGTCCATCTCTTGTTTATAGTTTTTAACACATGACCTATCCAATATCTCTTCCCGTGACGGCCTGACTCGGTGCAACTGCTATCACTAATCATATATAGCAATCTTCATTTGCACAAAGACATAAGGAAGACTCATTGAAAAAATTCAGTGTTTTCATTGTACATTGAATGACCACATGCTTCTAGTCTTTGCTTTCTAGCAGCCTTTAAAATACCCTCTTTTTTTCCAAGGATGACTCCTCTTTCCCTATCAGGATATGATAAGAGTAAAGAAACAACTATACTTTGTTGCAGTATTTCTCAGAAATTAATATATCATCCTTGGATCTTATTAGGGACTACATCAAATTAAGAGCTGTTTATGATGCTACCAGGAACTCAGAGATCTGAAAAGAACATTAGAAATGATAGAAATTGTTGCTTCTGTCAAATACTACCATGTGTTCTTCAGCATACATCACGATCTATCTTCTTTCACTGAACAATGGTAGAGGAAGAAATATTTACCTTTGCTTTCTCACTTTTTATGTCAGAGGTAGCCTTAATTCCTCTCAATAAATAATGATATTCAGCCTAGCCCATCATACATACACATTTAATTGTGTTGACTTGATGCTAAGGTCTCCCCAGTCCCAATTAGACTTCATGACATTAGAGATAGCCAGTATTTATTTATTTGCATTTATATATGTGTTTATTATTTAATTTCTAGAATGAAATTCTGGTTTGCAATCATAGCACATTTCTGGTCCCTTCCCCAATTGGAGACCACAGACCAAGTCGAAAAAAAAAAGATGCTTGGGTTTTCTACTGTTTCATAGAATTAATGGGTGCTCTGAGAGGAGGAGAGGGAAAACCGTGCAGAAGTAGAGTCTGGTTATTTCAGTTCTTCCCCTTCAAAGAACATTTTTAAGTGTTTCGAGTGTGTGCAGCATTGTGCTAAGCGGTAAGGGAATGACAAAGAAATATATGCCACAGTCCTTATTTTCTTGGAGCTTACATTCCAGTCTTCAGTTTTAAATTACAACAACAAAAATATTAATAGTTGACATTTATGTGTGACTGAAGTTTTTATATACATTAATTCATTTCATCCTCATAACAATTTTGAAGGGGAGGAACGACTATCCCCCACTGGCAATTAAAGAAACAGGTTTAGAAGAGATACTGACTTGCCTCTGGTCACACACTTAGTAAATGTAAAATCACTGGTGTTCATGACTTCAGTTCCAGAGCTCTCACCTTGGATCATTATTGTTGTTCAGTTGTTTTCAGTTGTGCCCTCCTCTTCCTGACCCCATTTGGGGTTTTCTTGGCAAAGATACTGGAGTGGTTTGCCATTTTCTTCTCTAGATCATTTTATAGATGAGGAAACTGAGGCAAACAGGGTTAAGTGACTTGCCTAGGGTCACACAGCTAGCAAGTGTCTGAGGATGGATTTGAACTCAGGAAGATGAGTCTTCTTGACTCCAGGCTCGGCACTCTATCCAGCGTAGCACATAGGTGCCCTGGGACCATGGTATGTCATAATAAAATAACAATTAAAAATAAAGATTCAAAGGATTTAAAAAAATTATGAATATCTCCTTATTTGTGCACTATGGTTGCTACCTGTTTCTTTTATCACATTGTTTGTTATATACTTGGTACATATGATAATATTGGGTAGCTAGTGAAGCAATGTATAGTGTCAGGCCTGGAGTCAGGAAGATCTGAGTTCAAATCCCACCTCAGACACTTAGCTGTGTGACCCTGGGCAAGACACTTATACCTGTTTGCCTCAGTTTCCTCATTTTTAAAATGAGCTGGAAAAGGCCGTGGCAAACCATTCCAGTTTCTCTGCCAGAAAAATCCCAAATGAGGTCACATGGAGGTGGATGTGACTGAACAACAACATCTTTTCATTTTTATCATTTCATTTTTACCTACTTCTCATATGAACCCCTGGATTGCCGTAACTCACCAGGGCCTGTCAACTGTGTTCAAAAATGTATTTTTTTATTATTGACTACAAAAAGAAAGTTCCACTGCTACCATCCAATTATTTCCTTCAGCAAGTGGTCAGAGAGAGAAGGCTGCCTTTTCTTTAAACAGAGACCCTCCTTTAGCTATTCTCTTCTGATAAGTAATAGAGTGAGATCAGGGCTGTTTATTGTTTTCCATTTGTTTAACTGGTTTTTTAATACTTTACCCAAAACAAAAGTTGAGCCATTTAGAAAACAGAAAAGAAAAGTTCAATCATAGGTGAAGGGAATTTTTTAGCCTGTTTATTTTTTAATACTTCCTTAGTTGCAGTGTTTTTTTCCGGCCTCTTTGTAACAGCCAGGGAAATGAGGGCTCCTTATATTACCAGTAGATAAGCAAGCATATTATGTGCATTGGAGTTCTAATAAATGTGTATATGTCTTAAGGTCAAGGCTAAAGGTTCTGATATTTGCATATTTACAGGCAGCTTATTCATGCTGAAATTGTGTCTAAAAATCATGAAGTGAAACCATGATTTGACACTTACTGAGTTAATGTGATCAATGGAGACAGCCAGCCCAGATAATTCAGGTGCCAAAATCCATTGAATTGTCCTCTTTAGCTTTTTATGATGATCAAGTTAATTGTACAGCTCCCAACTCTGAAATTTCTGTTTTGCTTTTCATTGCCTAGACCCAGTTTCTCTGCCCATTATTCATCCATAAACTTTATTAAGTCACTGAGCAGGACTGAAAATATATTTAAAGTGCAATACCGAGGAAGAGTTCCTATTGCTGCTTCAGTAAATGATTTTGGCTTAACAGTAGGTGACATGTTGCGCTCTGAGTCATGGGTGAATCATGCCCAAGGGTGGTATTGATGTCACCTTGCTTACATCTTTCAAAGAAATGTAAAATGCATTTTAGAAGCCCCTATGGTTACTCAAAGTTTCTTGTTGCTGTCTATTTTTAAAAAATGAACTATGTACATTCCAAGCTGCCATTGTATGTTTCCTCTCTAGTTCTTTTCTTTTCAGCAGAAATAAACACTTCACTTCATTCATTGTATCTTTTCCAAGAAAAATAAATACCTTCATTTTATTCCAGAGATCTCTTTAAGAATTTGTGTATCCTTAGAATCTGAATCACGTACAGATCATAATGGATGATGATACAGTGATTCTATTATAGTTAAAATTCACTAAAGCAAGACTGGGAAGAATAAAAAGGCCCTGAGAGAAATAATCTCCCTACAACCATCTTTATTTTCCTTTGCTAACTTGAGCTAGCTCCCTAATTGTCCTCCAGATTTATTGAACCCTGGTATGGAAAAACATATTTACTTGAAAGAATGAGTGCTCAAGCATTATCTTATTATTCTCTCTTGTAGAGTCATTATAGTGTCTACTGCATTTGCATGACATCCTGGATGATGCAATTGGTACTGTTTTTATACCATGAGGATTTTATATATATATAAATATATGCATGTGTATATATATATACAATATGCATATATGCTTCCATATATACATATATCTGTGTATGTATATGTATGTGTATGTAATCCATGTAATCTGAGCTCATTAGTTCTCAGAATAGTTTTGCGTTTAAAAGTGTTCCTGTATAAGAACGTCCTTTGTCACTATTATTATTCAATATTGTCCTAGAAATACTAGCTATATAGCAGTAAGACAAGAAAAAGAAATTGAAGGAAGCAAGAATAGGCAACGAGGAAACAGAACTATGACTCTCTGTAGATTTCCACTCTGTGCAGATGATATGATGGTATGTCTAGAGGATCAACTAAAAAACTGGTTGAAACAATCAACAAATGGCTATCTAATCTCTATTTGTCTACCACTGACAAAAATTTCATCACTTTTAAAGATAGCTCATTATTTTTAGTTGTTTTTGTTATCTGTAGTCATTTAGAAGTTCTTCCTTACGCTGAAAATAAATATTTCCCCCTGTAATTTATGCCCATTATTACTAGTTCTAACCTCTGCAACCAAATGGAGTAAGGCCAGTATCTAATCCTTAGTACAACCCTTTAGACTACAAAAGATACTGCTTATGTCCTTACCTACTCCACCAACCCTAGTCTTCTCTCTTCTAGGGTAAACATCAATAGTTTCATCTTTCAATATCTATATAAAATGGTTCTTTGTAATCTCACTCCATTGGTTGCCTTGTTATTTACTTGCATTTTTAAATTATTATTCTTTAATATGATTTTCAAGTTTAAAGCGTGGAATAACTTGTAAATGTGCTTCTGAAATATAGCACTTAAAATAATTTACATTCTTACTGCACCTTAAGGTTTGTAAAATGTTTTTCTTGCAACTAAATGGAATGATTCTGTGGTAGAGTCTTGAGAACAATAGACATGGAGTCAGAAAGGACTTGGTTTTGAGTTTAGTAGCTGTGCAACTAGGGACAGGTCATTTAGCTTTCATGAACTTTGGTTTCCCCCTCTGTACAATGGGCATAATCATACTTAGGGTGCCTGGCTTATAAGTTGTTGAGCATCAAATGAGGCGATGTAGAAAAAGCATTTTGTAAACATTAAAGAATGTTTACATAAATGTCAGATATTTTTATTTTGTGATCTAACCAAGTCAGAATATAGTAGTTCTGTCACCTCTTTTATTCTAGATCCTGTTTCTAGTAATACAACTTAGTCAGCTCCATGTCACGTATGACTGTGCTTTTAGTCCACCAAGATGCATGGATCTATAATCCATGAACTTTTATCTAGCCATACTTCCCTAATACTCAACATGGGCAGTGATTATTTTTAAATTAAGTGTTAAAATATTTTTAAATTTAAGTGCACTCTTAAAAAGTGCATTTACTCTTATTTTATTCCACTATTTTAGATTATTTTCATCTCTAATTCATACAGGGATTTATAGAGAATTTAAAAAGGTAAGGTTCTCCAAGCTAGTCCAAGTCTTTATTAGCAAACATTTAAAACATCATTTTAGAAACCAATTTTGGTTAAGTATAAACATGCCGTTCTCATTCTTAATCATGAAATGGCAATTTTTTGATATGGGGATGTACAGATTTTATATGTGTTACAGAGTCAGAAGAAGTATTTGGGCTATTTTTTTTTTAGAAATAAAGGAAACTAAGGAATGTTTGTGAGGAGAAATGAATTATAGGGGCTTTCAGACACTGTTGGAAGAAGTTTAGAATTATAGAATCTTAGAGTTTAAAAGTCCTCAATGGTCATCTGAAGTTAGAGGACATGAATATTACATCTGCCTTTAGTGCTGACTACCTATATGACCTTGGACAAGTCATTCAACATCACTAGCTTCAATCTCCTCCTCCACAAAATGAGGCATAGGGGGAAAGAAATTTGACTAAATGGCCTTGGAGATCCTTTCCTGCTCTAAATCTGTGCTCCAATGATTTAGTCTAATTCCTACTTAAATCATGATAATTATTATTGTTATTCTTATATTAATAATAGTGATAACTCAGATTTCTATATTAAGTCTGAAAAGTACAGATAGATTGGTGATTAAGCATGATAAAAAAAATGGAGGATATTTCTACATATAACCATCAAAAAACTATAGTAATACCACTCAGCAATAACACTACTAGGTCTATACCCCAAAGAGATCAAAAAAAAAAAAGGAAAAGGGCCTGTATATACATAAATATTTATAGCAGCTCTTTTTGTAGTGGCAAAGAATTGGAGATTGAGGAGATGCCCATCAATTAGGGAATGAACAAGTTGCGTTATGTGATTATGATGGAATATCATTGTGGTATAAGAAATGATGAGCCGGATGCTTTCAGAAAAACCTGGGAAGACTTACATGAACTGATGCAAAGTGAAGTGAGCAGAACAAGAAGAGTATTGTACACAGTAGAAGTAATATTGTATGATGATCAACTGTTAATGACTTAGCTATTCTCAGCAGTACAGTGATCCAGTACGATGACAATTCTGAAGGACTTATGATGAAAATGTTATCCCTCTTCAGAGAAAGAAGTGATGAAGTCTGAATACGGATTGAGGCATACTTTTTTTTTTACTTTCTTTATTATTCTTGGGGGTTTTTTAGGTCTATATTTTCTTTTACAACATGACTAATATGGAAATGTTTTGCATGACTGTACATGTATAATCTATAGCAAATTGCTTGCTTTCTCAAGGAGGGATTAGATGAGAGAGGAAGAGAGGGAACTTAGAACACAAAATAAGAAACAAATGCTAAAAATTTTTGTTTACATGTAATTGAGAAAAAATAAATTAAATGCTAAAAAACTAACATTACTGTAGAAAAACACACATATTTAAATATAATAAAGTACCACTTTTTATGAACCTCATTCAGGGCATTTTTCAGTTAAAAGCAAAAATGTATGTTGTACTAGTTTAATTGATTATCTTTGAAGCTACTGGTCTTACTGACCCTCACAGTTGGTCTCTTCTTCAAGACTCTGGTGTTCCTGCTTGTGATGTTAACAAGTGGAAGTGGATCTTAATTGAGAGTACTTCCCTTTTCTCAGTAATGCCAGTCAACCCAAGGACTCAGCTATGCATGATTGCTGGGAAAACTAACTTCTTTATCATAATTCTCCTTAAGGTGTCCAACTGAATTGAATGGGTTCAGGAGGGTTCCACACTTCTATATATCTGCACAATTTTCTCCTGAATCTTTGGGTCTTGGACAAGAATCAGAATTGTGAAATACTGCATGTTCACTTTGCTTTTCCCTCATTTTCATGTTTTTCCCCTTCCAATCAGCATTAAACCAATTTAGGTAAGTTATTAGACTCCAGACTACCTCGTTGAGACATCCAAAAGCTGTCCATCAATTTAAATTTTTGCAATCACTTTACAAGCCTAATTCTGTTATATGCTCTAGAACAGGGGTGGGAAACCTGTGGTCTTCTAGGTCCTTGGGTGCAGCCTTTTGATTGAGTCCAGGTTTTAGAGAACAAATCCTTTTATTAAGGGGATTTGTTCTATGAAGTTTGGATTTAGTCAAAGGGCTGCACTTGAGGACCTAGAGGGCCACATGTGGCCTTGAGGGCAAAGGTTCCCCACCCCTTTTCTAAAACATTCGCTAGTACAACCAGTGTGTAAGCAATTAAAATGATATTGTTTTCCCCGTGCTGTTCTTTGTTTACTGATAATCATTCTTTAGGATATTTACTCTATTTTTTCAATTAAATATTTTTAATTAATACAAATCGATTTTCTCTCCCTCCTACCCCAACCCCATTGTTTAAAAAAAAAAAAGGGAGAAAAGAAAAAAAAAATCCTTGTAAGAAAAGTGCATAGGGGGCAGCTGGGTGGCGCAGTGGATAGACCACTGGCCCGGGAGTCAGGAGGACCTGAGTTCAAATATGGCCTCAGACACATAACACTTACTAGCTGTGTGACCCTGGGCAAGTCACTTAACTCCATTGCCTAGCTTAAAAAAAAAAAAAAGCAAAAACAAAAAAAGAAAAGTGCGTAGGCAAGCAAAACAAATTCCCTCATTGACCATATTTTTTAAAATATGCCTCCTTCTACATCCTGAAATCCATCACCTCTCTGTCAGGAGGTGGATAGCATCCCTCATCACTGATCTCTGAAATCATAAGTGAGTTTTACATTTATCAGAATTCTTTAAGCTTTCAAAATTGTTTATTTTTACAGTTATTTTGATTGTATACGTTGTTCTGTTTCTGCTCATTTCATTCATCAGTTTTACAAATCTTTAGAATTCATTTTTTGTAATATTTATATGACAGTATAATTTTTTTTGGTTCTGCAGACTTCACTGTGCATAAGTTCATACAAATGTATTAGGTCTCTTTGACGTTATCTATTTCTTCATTTCTTACAGCACAATAATATTAGATCATATTCATATTCCACAATTTGTTGTGTCATTCCCCAAACGATGGACATCTCCTTGATTCCCAGTTTTTTTTTTGCTCTTGAAAAAAAGTTGCTATAAGAATTTTTTTTTGTAAATATAGGCTACTTTCTTTTTTCTTTAATTTCTTTTGGCTTTTTTAAATAGTATTTTGTTTTTTCCCAATTACGTGTCAAGACAATTTTTAACTTTAATTCTTAAAAGATTATAAGTTTCAAATTTTTCTCCCTCCTTCCCTCCCATCCCCTCTTCCAAAAATGGCAGGCAATTTTATATAGATTTTATATGTGCTACCATGTAAAACGTATTTTCATATTAGTCAGAGTTGTGAAAGAAGAAACAGATCAAAAGGAAAAAAACATGAAAAAGAATAAAGTGAAAAAAAAATATGCTTTAATCACATTCAGAGCCCATCAGTTTTTATCTGAAATTGAGTAGCATTTTTCTTCTTGAGTCCTTTGTACTTACCTTAGATCATTGTGTTGGTGGGAACTGAGTCATTCATAATTGATCATCACACAAGGTTGTTGATACTGTGTACAATGTTTTTTTCTTTTTTATCAAATCAACCAATAGCTTATCTATCTTATTGGGTTTTTTGTAAAACCAACTCCTAGATTTTTTTATTAACTCAATAGTTTGTTTTTATTTTTTTTGCTTTCAGTCTTATTAATATTACCTTTGATTTTCAGGATTTTAAATTTATTGCTCAGTTGGAGATTTTTAATATGTTCTTTTTTCTAGTTTTTTTTTTTTAGTTGCATGCCCAATTCATTGATCTATTCTTTTTCCATTTTGTTGATGAAAGAATTTAGAGAAATAAAATTTCCCCGGAGTACTGCTTTGGCTGCATCCCATAAATTTTGGTATGTTGTCTTATTGTTGTCATTCTCTTTAATGAAATTATTGATTGTTTCTATAATTTGTTCTTTGACCCACTTATTCTTTACAATTAGGTTATTTGTTTTCCAATTAAGTTTTAATCTATGTTTCCACTTTGTTGAATTGTAATTTTTATTGTATTATGATTTGGAAAGAATGTATTTAATATTTCTCCTTTTCTACATTTGATTTTGGGGTTTTATGCCCAGTTACATGGTCAGTTTTTGTGTTGGTGCCATGTGCTGCTGATAAAAAAGTATATTCCTTTCCATTCCCATTCAGTTTTCTCCAAAGGTCTGTCATATCTAACTTTTCTAATAGTGTATTTACATCCTTAGTTTCTTATTTTTGGTTGGATTTATCGAGTTCTGAGAGGAAACAGTTGAGGTCCCCACTAGTATAGTTTTGCTATCTGTTTCTTCCTATAACTCACTCAACTTCTTTAAGAATTTGGATGCTAGGGGCAGCTAGGTGGCGCAGTGGATAGAGCACCAGGCCCTGGATTCAGGAGGACCTGAGTTCAAATGTGGCCTCAGACACATAACACTTACTAGCTGTGTGACCCTGGGCAAGTCACTTAACCCCATTGCCTAGCCCTCCAAAAAAATAAAAAGAATTTGGATGCTATATCACTTGATGCATGTATGTTTGGTATTGCTATTACCTCATTGTCTATGGTATATTTTAGCAAGATGTAATTTTCTTCCTATCTCTTTTAATTAGGTCTATTTTTGCTTTTGCTTTGACCAAGATCAGGATTGCTACCGCTGCTTTTCTTTTTTTTTTTCTCTTCAGCTGAAGCATAATAGATTCTGCTCCAGACCCTTACCTTCACTCTGTGTGTGTGTGTCTCTTTGCTTCAAATGTGTTTCTTGCAAGCAACATATTGTAGGATTCTGGTTTTTGATCCACTGTGCCATTTGCTTCCATTTTATGGGATAGTTCATCCCATTTACATTCATAGTTATGATTACTACCTATGTCTTTCCCTCCATCCTGTTTTTCCTCCTGTTTGTCTTGTCTCTCCTTTCACCCTTGCCCTCCTCACCAGTGTTTTGCTTCTGTCTACTCTCTCACCTCATTTGCTCTCCCTTCTGTCAGTCCCACTGCTCCTTTAATCTCCTCCTCCTCTACTTCCCTGTCAGGTAATGAGAGTAAGGCTCAAGCAATGTCCATCACCCACCGTCCCATCTTCTCCTCTACTGTAATAGATCTTTCTCACCTCTTCATGTGAAATAATTTACCCCATTCTACCTTTCCCTTCCTTCTGCACCCAATGTACTCCTCTTTCTTATCTCTTAATTTTTTGTCATTCCCTGAAATTTACATTATATCTGTATCCTCTGTCTATGTATATATTCCTTCTAGCTATACTATTAGTGATATAATTTTTAAGAATTACAAGTGTTACCTTCCCATGTAGGGATATAGATAGTTTTACTCTATCAAATCCCTTATGTTTTCTCTCCCCTTTTTACTTGTTTATGCGTCTCTTGGGTCTTGACATTGGAGATCAGATTTTTGGTTTAATTTTGGTCTCTTTATGAAAGCTTGAAATCCTTCTGTTTCATTGAATCACCATTTTTTCCTCTTGATGTATTATGCTTAATTTTGTCAGGTAAGTGATTCTTGGTTGTAGTCCTACCTCCTTTGCCCTCCAGAATATCGTGTTCCATGACCTCTGATCCTTCATGTTGTAACTGTGAAGTTCTGTGTGGTCCTGATAGTGGCTCTCTGGTCTTTGAATTGTTTCTTTCTGGCCACTTGTAGTGTTTTTTTCCTTGACCTGATAGTTCTGAAATTTGGCTATAATGTTCCTTGGAGTTTTTATTTTGGGATCCCTTTCCTGAAGTTATCAGTGGATTCTTTCAATGCCCATTTTGCTCTCAGGTTCCAGGACATCAGGGAAGTTTTTCCTTGATAATTTCTTGAAATACACTGTCCATGTCCTCCTTTTGATTATGGCTTTCAGAAACTCCAATGATTCTATGTTGTCTCCCTTGGATTTATTTTTTCAGATCAGTTGTTTTTCCCATGAGGTTATTTTACATTTTCTTCCATTTTTTCTTTCTTTTGAATTTGATTGATTCTTGTTTTCTCATAGAGTCATTAGCTTCCATTTGCCCAATTCTAACTTTTAAGATGTTGTTTTCCTCAATTAGCTTTTGTATTTTCTTTTCCATTTGACCAAATCTACTTTTTTAGGCAGTTGTTTTCTTTGTAATAGCTTTTTGTGTGTAATTCCATGTTGTTTTCCAGAATGGTTGTACCCATTCACAGATCTACCAACATTGCATTAGCATGCCTATTTTCTCACAGCTTCTCCAACAGCCATTTTCTTTTTTTGTCAGTTTGCCGACCTAACAGGTAAAAGGTGCAGCCTCACAATTGCTTTCACTTTCACATCTGTAAATGATTTGGAGCTATGATTATCTTTATGTATTTATTTATAAAAATATATAATGTAACAAATAATAAATATATATATTATTTATTATATTATATTATCTGTGATTATATTTGCCTATTTTTTTTTGTTTTTCCCCCTGATAACTGCTTGTTCATGTCCTTAGACCATTGTTGTTTGGGTAAAGGCCCTTTTCTTATAAATTTGAATTAGTTGCTTATATATCTTGGAAATTACATCTTTATCAAAGAAACTTGCTGTAAAGATTTTTCCAAGTTCTTTCCTTTAAATCTTAGTTTTATTTTATTTGTTTGTGCAGAAACATTTTCATAATGTAACCATAATTGCTAATTTTATCTTCTATGATGTTATCTCTCTTGTTTGGTTGTAAACTTAATTCTAACCATAGATCTGATCAGTACTTTTCCCTATGTCGATAACGTATTTGTGGCATGACATTTTATATGCACCTTTTCTTTGTATAAGGTACAAGGTGTTAAGATGAAATCTAACTTTTTCCATACTGCCATCCAATTTTCCCAGCAGTTTTTAATCAAACAGCAAATCCTTATCCCAGTAGCTGAGGTCTTTGTATTTACTGAACACTAATCTACTAGATTTCTTTGCTTTTTTTGCTATGTAGCCAATCTATTATACTGATTGAATTCTTGTTTTTTAACTAGTACCAAATTGTTTTGAAAATTACTTCTTTTAATATAGTTTGAGATTGGGTACTGCTAGGCCCCTTTGTTTCCACTTGTTTTTCATTATTTCTTTTGAGATTCTTGAATTTTTTTTGCTTCCATATTAATTATTATTTTTTCTACTACTTTAATGTAATTTGGCAGTTTGATTGATATCCATTGAATAAGTAAATTAGTTTAGTCAATATTGTAATTTTATTATAATGACTTGTTCTACCCATAAACAATTAATATTTATCCAGTTATTTAGATCTGTTTTGTAAATAGTGATTTGCGGTTTTAGCTTTTTAATTCCTTTGTGCATATTGGTAGGTAGACTCCCAAGTAATTTATATATTCTGTATTTATTTTAAATAAATTTCTCTTTCTTTCTCTTCTTCCAGGAAGAAATATGTAATCTGACTCCTCCCTAGGCTATAATGCATCATTTAAAGATGGATATAATTAACTTTTTAATTTGAAAACATTATTAATTTATACATTAAACCCTCATTGAAAATATTTCTTATGCCTCTAGATTGTGAGCCATTGTGGGATTTTTTTTTGGTGAGGCAATTGGGGTTAAGTGACTTACCCAGAGTCACACAGCTAGTGAGTGTTATGTGTCTGAGGGCAGATTTGAACTCAGGTCCTCCTGACTCCAGGTCTGGTGCTCTATCCACTGCACCACCTAGCTGCCCCTGTGAGCCATTGTTTTCACTTGAAGTTAGTCTGTGATTTTTTTTTCTTTATAGCCAGATGAATAAGTTTATTTTTTAGTGACTGCAGATTTCAAATATATGGCTCATCCAGCATTAGCCAACTGATAAATAGTCAAAAATATAAATTGGCACTTTTCAGATGAAGAAATCAAAGCTATATATAGTCATATGAAAAAATGTTCTAAATAACTATTGATTAGAAAAGTGCAAATTAAAACAACTCTGAAATACCACCTCACACCTATCAGATTAACTAATATGAGAGAAAAGGAAAATAACAGATGTTGAAGGAGAGTTGGAAAAATAGGTACACTAATTGCGCTCTTGGTGGAATTGGGAACTGATCACATCATTCTGGAAAAGAATTTGAAATTATTGCCAAAGGTCTATAAAACTGTGTATACCCTTTGACCCAGCAATACCAATACTATGTTTGAACCCCAAAGAGATCAGAAAAAGGAAAAGGACCTATATATGCTAAAAATATTTATAGTGGCTCTTTCTGTGGTGGCAAAGAATTGGAAATTGAGGAGATGTCTATTAATTGCAGAGTGACTGAACAAGTTGTGGTATATGATTGGGATGGAATACTATTGTGCTAAAGGAAATTATGAGCAGGCAGATTTCAGAAAAACCTGGGAAGACTTACATGAACTGATACAAAATGAAATGAGCAGAACCAGGAGAATACCGTCCACAGTAGAAGCAATATTGTATGAGGATCAACTGTGAATGACTTAGCTATTTTCAGCAATACAATGATCCAAGACAATTCTGAAGGACTTATGATGAAAAATTCTGTCCACCACCAGAGAAAGAACTGATGGAGTCAAAATACAGATTGAAGTATACTTTTTTAAATTTTCTTTATTATTCTTGTCTCTTTTTTGTCTGCAGTTTTTTAATATGGCTAATATGTAAATATGTTGGATGACTGCACATGTGTAATCCATACCAAATTGCTTGCCTTCTCAAGAGGGGAGGGGGAAAAGTGAGAGAATTTAAACTCAAAAATTTTTTAAATGAATGTTAAAAAATTTTTGAAAAGAAAATTGCTCATCCAGAATGTTCTGAAGGTACAGTCTTCCTTTACAACTATCAGTCACTTTAGAATTCTTGTCTTTTTAGTGAATTTCCTGTTAACTTGAATTCCTGAAGAAAATCAGCTGATATAAAATCTACGTGATATTTTTCTCATGTCCTTATTAAAATTATGCAGAGTATCTGACTTCTTTTGTGTTGCTGTTTTCTATTTAAAAAAAACTATTTGAATTTTAGTAACAGTAAATATAACCCAGATTTAGAACTGATCCTTTTTTAAAAATTTAGCTCACAGTTTCTTATCTGACAAAGCTACCTTATGGTCTTTGGTTAAGATTGTTCTCTGGGGTTCTTTGACACATTTTTCATTCTCCTCTCTTGAATGTATCATAACTTCAATGTATACATCTTTATCAATGACACCATTTTTATAAGTAATTGGTATTTTGTAATGATTTTCATTATTGAGATACATTTGTCCCTGACATTAGTTCTTCCCTGTATCCAAATTGTTTCCATGTTGGTAAAATATGTCAAGTTTCTGGGTCTTGCTGTTGTTATGCCATCTGTGCCATCTGTTCCGAATATGCATGGTTCTCATTTTGGTAGCGTTTTCTTCCTTTCCTTCTCTCTGTCTTACTGCAATTTCACATTGTTCTTTTCTTCCAGCACCCAATTGATGGTTTATTAGTTGTTGGTTTTGTCATTTTATTTCCTGCTGTTTCCTAGCAGGGAGTATTCTAATTATGGTAGAAAGTACGCATTGATTTGATAAATACTTTGTTTATGAAAACATAAAGGACAGTGAAATTTTCTACCCAGAATATATCCCAGCCACTTCCAGATTGAAAGCTAGATCAGAATGATCACTCTCTCCAGATGTAGCTTCATGAGCTTAAGTGCTTTTTTTCATTTTTGTTTTATGTACTAGAACAAATGTACTAGAACAAATTCTCCAGTTGAAAAGGCTATAGAATGTTTTGATGGGGTAAATATAATGGCACAGCAAGATGCTCTGCATGTGTTTTTCGGAAATTTATTTGTATCATTAGCTTGAACAGTGCTTATTTACTAATTATTCTAAGCCATTATAGTAGGGATTCTTTCTCACTAGCGTTCCCAACCTGATATTAGACTTTAGTATCTAATGTTAGAGCTCAAAGTCTTACCTGTTACACCTCTAAGTTGTTTACTGCTATCCCTCTTCTTATACCAATTTGCCCCCTCTTTGAGGAACCTGTCAAGAAAGAGTGTTTAGTCAGCAATAGTTTTATAATCAGAAGCATCCTTTTCTCCTCCAATTCCTTTTTTCACCATGTAGCATCCCATTTAAAAAAACTATTCAAAATAGAGGGGTTAATATCAGAAGTCTGACATAGTATTAGAATGGGAAGAACGACTTAGATGTCATTATGTCCATTCTATCCTCCTTCCTCTTTTTACAGATTAGAAATTAAGGACAAGAGTTTGGGTGACTTGTCCATGGTTAATTGCCAGTGAATCATGCAGTCAAGAGTTTAATTCAGGCCTTGTGATTCCAAATGCAATTTCTTTATTATAACACTTGCCTCCAGTTTATACAGAAAGAAAAAAGAAAAAGAGATATTACTCAACATTACAAAAAATTAATAGCATAAACAAGATGAGAAACTCTTGGAGATTTGATTTGATCTTCAATATACTGGGGTATCATTGTCTCTGAAAACTATTCCCAGAAATATAACATGTCAAGAGGATGCATCTGGAAAAGGAACTCCTTTGGTATCAAAGTTGTCTGAGAAACATGACATTTATGTAGAACTGTCAGCTTCTTTTTCTAGGTTGATCTCAAGATCAAGAAAGTTGATTTCTACTGTGTTCTATTTTATCTGATTTCAGACTCCATTACTTTAAAAAATGAACAGTCCTCCTGTGTGAAGCTCAATTTGGGGGGTCTCATCAGTCAGTGCCCCCTTTGTGCCAGGCACTATGTTAAGCACTTCTGCTAGAATGTTTTTCCCTTTATCTAACGATTGATGACCATAAATTTGTGAAATAAGGAGTAAGGGGTTTCAGAGAAGAGGTATTTCCAAAAGATCTGAGGGACTTTAAATTCATTTTAGGTCCACAAAGGAGATAGTAGCCAAAATAGTTTGTAGGATCTCAGGCTGCATTTATAGCTGTCTAGCAATACCTAGTATTTATATAGCAATTTAAGGTTTGCAAAGTGCTTTACATATGTTATCTCATTTAATCATCAGAGCAACCTTACAACTTAGGTGCTATTATTATCTACATTTTATAGGTGAGGAAATTAAGGCTAATAGAGGGTTAAACAACTTGTCCAGGATAACATAGGAAATATCTAGGGCAGCATTTACACTTAAGTCTTCCTCACTTCAAGTTCAGCTCTATCTACATTTAGAAAAGCACAGTATCCAGAACAAGGGAGGTTGTTCCCACTGTACCCACAGTAGCTAAACTATATCAGGAACACCCTAATTCTTTTTAGGCATCACAGTTTGGGAAGATTATGAACAAGATGAAGATCATCCTGGATGGTGAGAGGGAAATAGAAACCAGGAAATACGATGATTGTTTATAAGAACTGAGGAAGAGACTTAAAGTACATATGAATGCTGTTTTCAAGTATTTTAATGGCCATTACAGGGAAGAAGACTATTACTTGTTTGCCTTGGTAACAGAGACCATAACTAGGAAACAGTGGATGGAATATAAACAAAGTCATACTTAAACTCAGTAGAAGAAAAAAACTTTTTAACAATTAGAGCTGTTCACAAGTGGAATGGGCTACCTCAGGATGTAATGCAGTGATGATGATGATGATGATGATGATGATGATGATGATGATGATGATAATGATAGGTTGTACATAGTTGGAAAGCACTTCATAAATATCATCTCATTTTATCCTTACAACAACCCAGCTAGATTGGTGTTATTACTATCCCCATTTTACAGATGAGGAAACTGAGACAGGCAGTGTTTAAGTGACTTGCCCAGAGATAAACAGTTACTAAGTGGCTGAGGCTGGCTTTGACTTCAGATGTTTCTGCTTCCAGGTCCAGCTTTCTGTGTCACCTGGCTGCATTTCCCTTTATCGCTGCTTGTATCACTGCATCCTGTTAGGGATGTTGGATTTTAGATATGAGTTGGACTAGATGAATTCTGAGATTCTCCCAAATCTGAGAACTTGTAATTCTCTGTGAAAATAATTTAAAATAATGGGAATGTGTGCAGTTGCATAAGGAGGATATATACATGCAAGGATAGAAGGTTTTGTCATGGTGAGATTGTGAAAAGGGATTTTTTAAGCTGGCATATGAGCATCAGAACTTTTTTCTTCATCATTCATTCATCCAATATTGATTGAATGCCTGTCTTTCAAACTCTTCTTTCTAATATTTTTGGTACTGTCCTCTGCTTAGCTATGGTTGATGACCCAACTGTGAAAGAAGAGGGAGATGATCAATCCATTTTTCCTACCACCATGACCACTGTCACTTCCCTGAATTTATTTCCCTTCTTGTCTTCCCTAGTATCAATGTTTTACAATTTGTCTTGGGTTCCAGCTGTGTTCTGTCTCTCCCTCAAGTCTATGTCTGCCTTGCGTTAAAGCAGGATGGGATGATGTGTTCCACAATTTATTATTTTGATTCTTTTGTAACTGATCCAGACTGAATGGCCAGGCCTCTCCCATTTTTTGTCAAAGCTGGAAAATATGATTCCTCTGAGGTCCTTTCTGTTATGTGACTTCTTTTGTTTAAATCTTTAGTTTTTACATGGGCTGCATCTCCTCACAAAGGGATGGGGACTAGACCTATGGTTTCAATTGTATATGGAATTGCAGTTGAAGAATATCATCTGTTAACATGGAATACCTTCTCTGCAGCTAAAAATCTTACCAAGAAGCTTACAGTGTTGAAAAGTTAAGTGCCTTGTCAGGGATCACACAACCAGTATATGTTAGAGACAGGTTTGGAACACAGGTCTTCCTGGCTTTGAGGCCCCTTTCTATCCACTATGCCACATGGTGTCTCACAAAAATGATAAAGAAATAAATCATCTTAACTCAGTCTTTTCCTTGGAATTGTCAATAGCCACCAATATAGAGTTGAGAGCCCCATCTACCAATTTGGTTCCTATGATTGGAGCTCTGATGTCCACATGACATACAGGACAGGAGTTAAGGGAAACAGATTTACCCTTAAGAATGGGGGTCCTGGGGGGCAGCTAGGTGGCACAGTGGAAAGAGCACCAGCCCTGAAGTCAGGAGGACCTGAGTTCAAATATGATCTCAGAACAAACACTTGACACTTACTAACTGTGTGACTCTGGGCAAGTCACTTAATCCCAATTGCCTAAAAAAAGAAGAAGAATGAGGTTCCTTGACTTATGAAGCCATTGACTTATAAAGATTGTTGATTCTTTTTTGGGTTTTGGGGGGAGACAGGGAGTTTAGTACCTGAAGTCTTGTAATGAAAAATAGGGATTCCCAGTAACTTATGAGGTTTTTTAATGCACTGAGATTGGAATGGTTAATTTTTTTTAAAGTAACTTATGCAAGCCACTGATCTAGGTATTGTAAAGAACATAAATATAAATAAGACTCCGTTGCTACCCTCATAGAGTTTCTAGTCTAGTAAGGAAAATAAAAAAATATATGTATTCAGATATATTTAATACCAGGTAAAATAATGTGATTTTTTCAACAGGAAAAATTAAAAAAACAGTGCCATAGGAATTCAGAGGACGGAAACATTACTTTTATCTGAGATGAGAAAGAAACAAAAAACATTTGAACTAGGTTTTGAAGGACAAATTATTTCAACGGGATTCCCAGTGGAAAGGGTAATGTGAAGAAGCCCAGTATTTGGAAATCATCTCATACCTTCTAATACACAAATGAAGATAACAACTGTCTTTCTCAAACATACAAACTTGCAAAGGAAAGGTCAGGGGGGAAATATATGTATATACATACATTTTTTAACATTCATTTTTAACAGTTTTGAAT
>NW_020954953.1:25319127-25319197 GCF_900497805.2 Vombatus ursinus | reverse complement strand
TACAGATTCTCTCCCTCCCTTCTCTCCCCTACTCATTGAGAAGACAAGCAATTTTGTATGAGTTCTACAT
>NW_020954953.1:25312709-25319033 GCF_900497805.2 Vombatus ursinus | reverse complement strand
ACAACTTGCATACAACTTGCAAAGGAAAGGCCAGGGGGGAAATATATGTATATACATACATTTTTTAACATTCATTTTTTTACAATTTTGAATACAGATTCTCTCCCTCCCTTCTCTCCCCTACTCATTGAGAAGACAAGCAATTTTGTATGAGTTCTACATGTGAAGTCAAGCAAAACATATTCCAATATTACCTATGTTGCAAAAAAAAAAAAAAAGCCTAATAGATTCTGCTCCAACCCCTTTGACTGAATCCAAACTTCACAGAAAAAAATCCCCTTAATTAAGGGATTTATTCTGTAAAACTTGGACTCAGGTAAAAGGCCACACCTGAGGACCTAGAAGGCCACAGGTTCCCCACCCCTATGAGGATTTGGGGCAGTTTTCTTTGATAATTTCTTGAACTATGATGCTTAGGCTCTTTCTTTGATCATGGCTTTCAGGTATTCCAATCATTCTTAAATTATCTCTGCTTCATCGATTTTCCAGGCCATTTGTTTTGACTTTGTGCTTCCTAAGTGGTGTGATCTATGGTGAGGTGTGGTCAGTGATCACCTGGTCTGCACTAAGATCCTTACCCAGGAAGTGTCTCTGATCCCTTGAGATTGCAATTCATACTGACCCTCAGGGGTTCTTTTCCCTCTTGACTAAGAGTATTCCTCTCTTCCTTAGAACTATGACCCAGGAGAGGATATAGGCAATGGATTTGCCAAAGTGTCTGGTTCTGCATCTAGCGCTAGCACAGGGCTCCCCTATATTCTCTTTCTGACAAGTTCCCAGGCCCCTTTGCCCCCTCTGGCTTGAGAGCTCCTGAAGCTGCTGCTGCTTTTTTCACAACCACCTGTGTGTCATAAATCTCTCCTTTGAACCTCCTAAATTGTCTTGGGCTAGGAAAATGACCACCCTGATCTTGTTGACTCTGCCACTCCAGAGTTCAATTGGAGGCATTATTTTAAAGTTACTTGGAGAGGAATGTTAAGAGAGCTCAGCTGCTTCCTTACTCTGCCATAGTGGCTGTGCCTCCCCTAGCCCAGAATATTTTTTTTAAAGAATGCTACCCCAATTTCACACTAATCTGGCATGACAGATTATAAGGACAAGCCAGTAATCTGATCTGTGGCAGCAAGAAAGTGTGATTTTTGTTTGAAAAATAGTGATTAACCAAGTTTGATTGGCCAGTAGAGAAAGTGAAGGAGCATTTATGGAAGATAAGCCTAGAAAGGGAAATTTGGATGGGATCAAAGGAGAAGGAGTCTTTTTGTCATTGTTTTATTTTGTTTCGATTTTGAGTAAAGAAAAAGAATTTGCAGAGCTTTGGCTAACTTCCTGAATTCCTGTCTACCATTAGCAACGTCTTTCATTTCTTCTTCAATAAGACTCATGCAGTTGCTCCATTCGACATTAAGAAAGGCTCCATGAGGGGCTGTATTTTTGGTGATTACAGTTTGGTGAAAAAAACATTGATTTTATTGTGAATCACACATGAATTGTAGGAATTCAAATGAATTATGAGATTCTTGATTTTAAAGACACAATTATCTTTAGTTTCTGCCTCTTTGCCATGTTGACCAGGTGTTATATGTGAGTTTGTACATCCATGTCAAGTTCAAGATCCATTTAATAATCTAGTGATGGTCTTAAAATTCATCCCAAGTATTTTGCTTGGCCCAGTAATTTTCTATTTTGAATGTAAAAAGGAACATACAATTTGGGTTCTAAGGTCATTGATTAATAATAGGAAAAAATCCCATGTTGAGATTCCCTTTTCTGGTCCACTATATCATTAAAGTTCAGTTTTAAAGTGAAAAGCACCTTATACCATTGGATTGGGAATCAAGGTTTTAGAAACGATTCTTACTAAAAACAATTTTGGGGAAAATGCTCACTTTTTTTCTCCCTTCCAATTTCTTGGCCAGTGTTTGTTAGGTTCAACTCCAGCCATGGTTTCCCCGTGGAGGTCGATGCAGACACCAGCATCTTCCAGCTCAAGGAGGTAGTTGCTAAGCGACAGGGGGTTCCAGCTGACCAGTTGCATGTGATTTTTGCGGGGAAGGAGCTTAGGAATGACTTGACTCTGCAGGTAAGTCTCCCCTTGTGGATTCGTTGCTGGGATGCTGCCAGCCCCACTGCTCTTACCTCTCATGCTGCCAATCTGACATTCATGCCTGAGATCTAATAGAATAAATAGTGCCTGGGGATTCCTTGAACTTTACTCCATACTGCTTCATTAATTCTGACCTTCTTAATTATGCATTAAAACAGCAAGCAGGAAGGATAGGAAGAACGAATATGAGTGAGAGAGAATACATGAGCTGTGCTTAGTGAATAAATGTTTACTGACTACAGGAGCAAGCTATGCACAATTTCTGTGTCTGTTCAATTTCTACCTTACTTATTCCATTTGAATCTTAATGAAGAAGGATGTGAATAAATTGTTCCAAATCAGGCTGCTCAGGCACCATCACATGGAATTTGTAACCCAACTGTGACCCCTGGAGGATAGTGACAGGCCCGTTTTTTGAGTGGAGGACATGTTGGGGAAATTATTCACCACAGCCAATGAGACTTGGGATCCTCACACTTGTAGTCTGAATTCAGGTTGGACAAGGGAGATTTGGGCACAGCGAGATTTGTTTCACTTCTATGATTTCCATTATTTCTTGGGATTCATCGCAGAAACCATGAAAAGAGAGGAACCCAGGCCTTTGTCGCTGTCATACCCAACTTCTACCCACAGCATTGAAAAACTCTTTTCTTTCTCACCTTTGTAGTTCATTCCAAAGACAATCTTCTTAGTTCTGAGGCTTGGGTTGCAGAAACAGCTGGTTACCTGAACCACAAAGATTACTTTGAGGGATATTTAGAGATTGGTAAATAGTTGATGGTGTAAAAAGCTTTAGAGGCTAAATGCATTCTGCAGGTGGTTGAGCCCCTCCTTCCTCCTTTTTTTTCCCTTTTTCTTTCTTAACCAGCACAGATTAATTGACACTCATGTTTACAGCTGTTGGGGGGTGATGGGGAGGAGGATACTGCTGAGCACAGAAGGGCTGCTGTGTCTGGCTGCACAATCACTCCTTGTATTGATATCCTATCACTGCCTCTTCTCACTTATGATATTTATTGCTTTGTAAGATGCTTTAGGGAGTTAGGGTACACAAAAGAAACTATAGAAATGTAAATCATTCTTGTCATTCTTTGGTGTCTCTCCTGCTGCTACTGTTGATGTACATATTCATTGTGCACAAACTGCTGTGCTTAGCTTTTAGGCAATTTGTTTTTATCAGGCAAAGTGCATGTGCTTTAAAAAAAAAAAAGGATTGCATGTCTTTTTACCCAGTCAACTAAAAAAGTTTTTTTTTTTTTTTGCTCTGTATGCCAAGCCCTTAAATATAAGAGCCTTTCTTTTCCGACCAGTTGATCATAAAACAACCACCTAAAGCTAGATTTTTCAGGTGTTAGTAATTGTCAGTTTGTTGCAGGGTGAATATAAAACCCTATTCAGGCTAATGATGTAAAATAGTCATCAGCCAGTTTTGTCTTAATATACTTGAATATGCATAGATCTTGATAAGTTGATTTGGAATATGCTAACATATATTATTAATTTAGGAATCTTTCCCCCACTAAAACATTGAGCTATTTTACTCCCTTAAAAAAATTTCTAGGAAGTTGGATCAGGATGCAAACGTGTACTCTGAAGGAGACTGGTAAAGAAATTTCCTTGGCGTGAGAAGAAAGTTGGGAGAGATCCAGGCTATTAATATATGGTATTATGACTGCTTTGGTAGTCTTAAATGAAAAAGATTCAGATAGATTGGAGGGTAAGGGTGTCTCAGAAACATAAAATTTAAACAAAAGAATCAAAATGGTTTCAGAAGAAGAGGTTTAAGGGGATAACAAGACATTTGAGCCAACATTTGAGCTTTATAAAATATCTTTTAAATTCTTAGAACCATTATTTTAGGCATTTTTATCACATCATCATTATAGTTAACATTTTTACATAGCACCTACTATGAGCCAGGCACTGTGTTAAGCACTTTACAAATATTATCTAATTTAACCTTTATCACAATCAATTTCCTTATCCCCACAGATTTTGCTGCCTAAAATATGTAATAGTATTCTGAAGAATTTATTAAACATCATCCCATTCATTTCTCCCAGTGTATGCTTCACTATTCAAAGCAAGTGTATAGTGTTTACCTAAAAGGGTTAGATAAGTACCCTGTTAGGCACTATAGAACTATTAATTTTTTTATGGTATGATTCCAGTAGAAATCTCAACTCCAATTTCACTTTCAATGTAACACAACATTTCAGATTCTTTCTGGTTTTTTTTTTTTGAAGTTGCTTTCCCCTTAACTTTAGATATACCACATCAAATTGGGCGGATTTTCTAGGTGTTTGAGCATCCTCCTTGTAGGCCAATGAATTTAAGGAAAGAAAGTCAAAGATTATAAATTGAGTTGTTTTAAGAGAGTTGCTAGAATAATATGGGATGATTACAGGAAAGGAAACCTAAGAATACTTTTATAGGCTCAAAGAACAGCAGCAAACACATTTTTATCGAATTACTATGTTACTTTGAAGTATTGGAAAACTCTATCTGTCTAGGGTATAGCTTAGCTTAAAACTGCAGTTAAGTATTTTGGGACACTCAGTATATAAGATCCAAATCTTTTAAAATATTCCAGTTTTTGCTAATAGAATTATATATTATAGAATTATTTATATACAGTTGCAAAACAATTCAAAAATGTTCACTGAACATTTAAATATTAAATTGAACACGAATAATATGGCTTTTTTCCTGTTTAAGAAAAAGGAAATCATTTTGGGCTTTAGAGACTTAAACACATTTTTTGGTATTTATTTTTTTAAACTATAGATTTTCCCTATTTTAAGAAAAAGTGATGCTATACAGAGAATCTTATTTTTACCGTACTTGAAGGAAATCAGAGTTGCTATATTTTTTTCAAGTTTTATTAACAAAAGAATCCATTGTTTAATTAGAAGGGGCACCTTGTATTGTTAACTAACTTCCCAGTGCTAAGGCATAAAGATTTAAATACTCAGTATTTGTATATAATCAAAAATATGAAGGTGCTAATGGGAGAATTAGGGAGCATTGCCCTAAGTCCCATGCCTTTTCTGCAGTATCTTTATTTGAATAAAATATCAAATATTGTTAATATTTGACAGATTTTTTAAAATGTTGATGGGTGAGTTTTTATTACTTTTTTTGTAAATAGTGTTTCTTGACTCTTGTTACTCAGGTCAGTGAACATGAAAGAGTTCTTAGAAGTGGCATGTTGGTAAATATTTAACAACTGGCTGGGGGGGAATGTGTACGCTTCACATTTTCAAGTTTCATTTGCATCATTAGCATCTTATCCATAGCTTTCTTAAGTCTAGACAACTGATAAAGCAATTAATCAAACCCGTTTAGTATTTTTTGGTTTCCAAGGTGTAAATGCTCACATTGGAAACTTAACGATCAGCTCTCATGAGCTGACTCATGGCTCTTAGGACTAATCCAAATGATTACTCATTCCCTGACTAAACCATCAAATCATTTATATGATATTTTGAAGAATAAAAAAGATAGATTCTATTAATTAACATTCCACATTGCAAAAATATGAGAATATTTGCCCCAAATGGACAAGAATGCACAAACTCATGTATTATGGATGATTTCATCTGAACAAATTTTATTTAGCTATAGCAGGAATATGGAGGTGAATGCCATAGCATGGAAAATCCTTGTAATATGGATATAATAATGGAACTGTCAAAATGAATGCCTTCCTTTGTTAAAAAAAAAAAGAAATGAACTTGAAAAATTAGGAAATCATTTTCCAGGAATTCCAGAAATTTTTCCCTTTTCAAAAGAATTTACCTCTGAAAACACCTTTAATATTCTCGCTCTCTTGTCTAAAACCAATTGATAACTATTTACATAGGAGTGTCCAGGAACTCATCTATTATACAAAGAGATGCACAGGAATGGAATAAACTAATTTCTGCTCCTTTCTTCTAAGATTGTTTGTACTGTAAAACCTGAGACTAAGAAATGTATAAAATCTTTGTGTACTTTTAAATTTTATTAACAAAAGTTGGAGGAATCAGAGAAATAATCTGTAACTGACATGCCAAATCTACTTTTTTCAAATTTTAAATAATCTACATTTCACAATTGAATGGAATTAATAAATCCTCAAGTTCATTGGAAGGTCATTTATTCCAAACAGACCTGAACAGGTCACACACACACACACACACACACACACACACACACACACACACACACACACACAC
>NW_020954953.1:25286152-25312696 GCF_900497805.2 Vombatus ursinus | reverse complement strand
CAAATAATTGGTCATCCGATTTTGGCTTTACTTGAATACTTCCAGTGAAGGAGAATTTACTGCTTGAGAGTCAGTTCATTCCAATTTACTGATGGCTCTAATTGCCTCTAATTCTAAGGACAGTTTTTCCCCTCTTATATTGAGGGGGAATCTGCCTTTCTGCAAGTTCTACCTATTGGATTTAGATCTGCCCTCTGGGGCCAAATGCAGCAAACCTGATTTGTCTTCTACATGACAGCCCATCAAATATATGAAGACATCCTCTCCACCCACTGAGTCTACAGACTCAACAACCCTTTTTTTCTTCAACCAGTCCTAATGTGGCATCATCTCTTGGCTCCTCATAATCCTAGTTATGTTCCTCTTTAAAGCCTAGGACAAATTAAAAAGTAGCTTCTGTAGATATGAATGTAACTTGTATCCTAGTCCTTATAAAATTAAATCCATAACATCAGTGGGGTTAACTATGTATAGATACAATGCAGATCATTTTTATGATACCTACAACCTAAGTTGTTAAAGCCTGAGAATTTTAAAACTACATAAGGACTTTGTGAAGACTCCCTGAGTACTTTGATGAATACAAAATTATTAAACTACATTTAAAAGTGTTGTTGTTTTATATTTATGACTGAAGATACTTTTTGTTGTTTGTCCTTTGTTTTCTAAAAGGACCAATGACATCACAGGGTGATATCTTGACTCATGGATGATTTGGATTTAAGTCAGAGTAGCACAAAGTCGTCAGCCTTACTCTCTCTTCCGGAGTCATCAAAATCCAGTGGCAAGACAAAAGGCAGGACAACTGGTGATGGCCCAGGATGAAGTGGATGACCTTGTTTTCTTCCATATCTGACCAAGCTCTAAGCCTTCCATAGCACTTGCTTCAGCTGCCTTCATGGCCATTGGAACAAATTGTTCATATCCTCCCATTCCACAGGGGGCAGTCTTCACATGCTTGGGGTAGACACCCCCCTAACTCATCGATGGGTTTGTGAATCACATCAGTTACTCTCAACCTAGTTTAGCCCATCTGCTGAGAAGGTTTACTGGAGTGTGGCTGCTGCACATGCTGCAGCTTTTTGGAGCCATGAGTGAGAGTTGAGTGCCAGGTGGACACCAAAGGTGGATGAGCAGTCCTGAAAATGGTATCACAAACCCTCATACAAGAGGTGCTAGATCTCCTTGAACACCCATACACCCCAAATGATGCTTTTATAGTTAAGATCATTGATTTAAAAAGGAAGGGATATGGGAGACCATCAGATTTAACCCTCCATCTTACAGATGAGAAAAACTAGGGCCCAGGAATGTTAAATGACTTTCCCAAATGACTTTCTTTTAAAGAAATAGTTAATAAATTTTCTTCTGTTTACAATAGACGTCTTTTAGGGTTCCATGCTTATCAACTAATCTTTGTTTCTTCATGTCATCATCCTGTGTTATACCAAACATCTGGGATGTCAAACATGCAGGATTTTGTGAAAACACAGTCTAGATTACTTCTGTAATTGCTATTAGATCACAGTATTACAATATAGGTACTGATAAATTTATCATGTCACTGTTTGCAATATTTTTGCTTTTGGAGTTTTGTTAGTGAGGATCCCAAGAAGTTGCAAATTGAATTACAAGTATGTGTGTGTGTGTGTATGTTTTATATGGTTTATTTAACATGTGCTGTTGGCAGATCCATTTAATTTTTATTCTTTGATCCCCTTGCACAATCATGGGACGTAGGTATTACAAAGCCTTCATCTTTTCTGTTTATTTCCCATTGAACACTGTAAGTACTATGCTCTATATATAGTAAACACAACATGTTTAATGGGAAGTCGCTGTTAGGAAAGCATAGAAACTACTTAATGTTTCCACTAACAGAAGGCTACATTAAAAATAATATATCCTAGTATACTCTAGATAAGATTGAGTGGCAGTTGCTGCCTGGATTTTTCTCCATTACTATCACTTTCTTTTCCATATTCTTTCTTTTCCATTGAAAATAGTGTATTTCTCCCACCCCAACCCCCTTACACATACACACGTACCTATTCTATTGTATTGAGGCAGATAGTAAGATGAAATATAGTTCCTGAGGGTGGAAGACCAGAAAGAAATAGGAGTACACGGAGAAGGTGTTTTAATTCCTGCTCAATGTACATCTTATTAATTTTTGTAAGGACCTTTTTCATGGAATAAAAATGACAACTAAAAAGCAGTGATTTTTAAAAGGGGAAAATTAACATTTTCATCTCAGTATAGTTGGTATCCCTTATAATTCTATATATTTTATTTTATGCATTTAAAGACAACATTCTGAGAAGATGCTGGACCAAATTGCAGAAGGGATTCATGACACAAACAGGTCAGGTACTCCTTATGAGACATTGAGTTCCTGGCACATAGTAGCTACTTAATAAATGCTTATTGATTAGTTTATTTAGTCCTAGTTCCCTTCTAACTTCTTGGACTTGCCATTGTCCCTAGTTTTATTCTTACATTAAATTATCGTTCTCAGTCTGGTCATTAACATTACCTCAGTTCTGGTTTCTCACTCTGAAATGGTTGGCTAGGCTTCTGAAATTTTTCTTGCTTAGCCCTTATTATGACCTACAGCACTCTGTACCTGATCAGAGACTTCACTACTCAATGCCCCTTTCTTGGGTCACCTTGGGTTACTTCATCCATAACATTCTGTCCAAGGCTTAGGAAAATCTTTTGTCTCTCCACCTGCACATACTTCAATTCCTAATAAGACATTATTCTTGTATCTGGATATCAAAGCTACCTGACTCCCCACCTCCATCCCTATTTTCAGACCTTTCATGGTCGTTTTACATCTTTGAAGTGTTCATGAACTGACCTCAATGAAATCTACTTAAAGCTTCTTTACTGATCTCTCTCTCCTGGCTGTTCCTGTGATATATATTTTGTCATCTGGATAAACTTTGATACAAGTCACCTCCTCCAGGTGTACCCTATGACATATGGCTCAAGTGAACTAGCCAGATTAGTCCAGACTCCACTCCCAAGTCTGGATGTCCTCACTCCATAGCTGCTTTTCCTAATCAAACTTACTCTCTAGGTTTGAATCTATTCATTCAGATGAACATGCCTCTGCCTTTCCAAAAGCAAACTGATACTCATACCCGTGGGTCAATAGAGACTGAGGAACTTTTCCTTGTCCTGAGATAGAGGGTCTGTTGATTCACTTTCCCATCTCAAATGATAAATTACTTTACCTATGAAAGTGATTCATCTTTCCCCATCTTGAATGCTACATATCACAATAATTACAATAACAAAAATTACATAGGTGCATACATAAGTATTGTTAATATAGCATTATTCCCTTATATATTATTAGGTTTAAGCATTCTACCACAAAAGGTTTACCCCCAACACATTTTAAAATTACAAATCATTGTTATGCAGAACTAGAATCAGGCTTTAATGTTCCGACACAACCCTCTAAATCCTGTGCCCTGCAAAATGGATACTGCAAATCCTCTATTCTCTTTCCATAGACTATTAATGAGATGCCTTTTTATTCCATGATTCACAAGATAAAACATTGCCAAATGGTCCTCCCATTCATAAACATTACACGTAGTTTCTAATACAGTTGTTTTCCATTTGACTTCAGAATGCTACATCTTTATCTCTGGAAATGAAATGAGAGGTTCATATTGACCCTGATTGTAAGAAATAAAGACTGCCCACTTCCTTGTCACTCAGCTTTTAACAGTATGGGAAAATTTTTGTGAGAGTGGCTGTTTAGATATGACCTTGTAACAATGATAACTGTATATAGCTTACGTGGCTCATCTGGAATTCTATTTTCCTTTTGATTCAAGACACTAGAAAAGTCAGGTTAAGTGCCATCATACTTAACACTTTCAGTCCTTTCCTGCCATATTTGTTTATGAGAAAACAATTCTGTAAATAACACCCTTGAACACTACAATGAATAAAAAGTAAGATCCTTTTGAAGTATAGTCTTGCTTTGAAACTCATTGCTGATCTCATTTATTTAAGTAAATGTAAATGAATTTAACTCCTATATTCCTCTGAAGAGCTGATACATTGGCAGAAGAGCTGGTAAACACCACACAGAATTAATGGAGGAGAATTATCTGTATAGAATGAGTTCACATTTCAAAGAGCCAGAGAATTTAATCTGTGTGTGTCTGTGTGTTTATATGAGTTAGTCATAAAAACACCCCCGAATTACTTACCTCTTTGCATAATTCAAAACCTTCAGAAATGTAATTTCTCTGTTGAAAGGAAGACTTGACATTTTACTACCCCTGTGGACTTATGAAACACCTTTGAGGATTGCCATGGATAAATGATTGGGGTGGGGGGAAGTTATCTTCTTTGAGCTTATAGGAGGCTGAAACTTTATATAATCAGGATGGTGAAGAGGTTTCCTTTACCTCCCCTGGTCATTTTCATTAATACTTCATTGAGTTGAATACAAACCCAAAACTCAGAGAAAATGGGTGAATCAGTGATTCTGCTTGGTAGTTACCTATTGTTGACCCATCCCCAACACGTCATAATTTGTGATGGACTTTTATATAACATAAAATGTAAAAATGTGTCTCACAGAAGAATACAGTCAGGGACAAAGTCTCTGATTTCCTTGATATAGAGAACTCCCTGGATGAGGAAATTCCTTTACCAGTGCAGCTTAAGACTTTCTCTGCAGTTTCATTGTCTTAAACCATTTCCATAAGCACTCAGAGGTTCACACAATTAATATGCATCAGCAGTAGATCTTCAACCCAGGTTCAGAGGCTGGCTTTCCACCCATTATGCTTACACTGCCTTTCATGTCATAGAAAGTAGTGAGGAATCAAAGTGAACGGATTATACTTGGCGAAACAAACTTCTATATATTTAAACATATTTCTGTCTAAACAACATATTAATATATACACATAGAAACCTTATTATAACACTATTTTCTATGGAGAAGAAGTCATTATAAGGAAGGTTCGTTTGTATGTGTGTCAACACCATGTGTAATTCACATAAAGGCTATAACTAATTTTAAAATTTCAGAATTGATCATTATCGTCCATAGAGCTTGCCTCCTCTAGCCTTAAAAACAGAGTCAAATAAAAATTCCTGTCAGATAACATTTAAGACCTATATGTGCAAGAAAAATAATGTTCACTTTGTTTTCTATTCCTTGAACAAATAAAGAGTTAGACTCAGGAAAATCATGAACTTACATATTTTCTTACATATGCTTTGTCATTTTCAAGTTCTTTGTTCCACCTAACCTTGAGTTGTGTTCTTTAAAAAAATGTGGACAAAAATACCTGTTGTATTAAAAGTGAATTTTTTTAAAAGATAGAGATAAAGATAATGGAATGTAAATGTAAGATTCACTGAATGGATACCATCAGATGTTCTGAATTATTGGGGAAAAAAAGGCTAGTTTTAATTTTCTTTCTGGTATAAGGGATTATATGTTTTTTTGACCTTTCCAGTATTTCATGTGAAAAAAATAATTGTTATATAACTGCAATAATGCAAATAGAAAGAACAAAAAATAATTAAAACTAAATATAGGAAGGAGGAAGGAAGGAAGCAAGGAAGGAAGGAAGGAAGGTTTTTGGTTTTTTTTTGTTCAGTTGTTTCAGTCATGTCTGACTCTTCATGACCCCATATTGGGTTTTCTTGCCAAAGATACTGGAGTGGTTTGCCATTTCCTTCTCCAGCTTTTTTTGCAGATGAGGAAACTAAGACAAACAGGGTTAAGTTACTTGCCCAAGGTCATAAAGCTAAGTAAACATCTGAAATCGCATTTGAACTCAGGTCTTCCTGACTCCAGGCCTGGCTCTCTATCCACTGTACCACCTAGCTATGCCATGTGCCAGGTACTTTACAAATATCATCTCATTTGATATTCACAACAACCCTGGAGGCAGATGTTATTATTATTTCCATTTTACAAGTAAGGAAACTGAGACAGACAAGCATCTTCCTGGCTCAAGGCTAAACACTCTGTCCACTGTGCCACTTAGCTGCCTCTAGGATTATAATAACCTATGTAGGTCCAAAAGAGTTAATGATTCTTCACAGAAGTAGTAACTACAAGTGTGAGATGTTACATACGACGTCAGCCTTTTTCAGTGTATTGATTAATTTAGCTGAAATGGCTTTTTTTTTTAGTTTTACTTTTTAGTAGTTTGTTATAAGGGATGGCTCTCTGAGAAGAAAAGGTGAGAGTTGCATTGGAAAATGTAGGTGATATAAAAGCAAAAGATCAATAACAATTTTTTCTAAAAATAATTGTTACAAAGTGTGAGTTTTATTTTGCTGAGGGCTATAGCCATTACAGACTATAATAGTTAACAAATGAATTTTTGATGATGAAAAACTAGGAATTGCTAGTATAATATTTCAGTAATGACTGTTTGAGGACATTGGTGAGGTACTTAGGTGGGTATTGATGTGTCCTCTTTTTTCTCTTTGTGCATGCAGCAGTCAGAAGCTAAAATAATTAATTTGCTCAGAAGCAAAACATTCAGTTGCTTTTCTTATTTGGAGCACAAGTCTATGATTTATGTGCTCATTGTCAGAAGAGATTAATGTCATAGATTCCTTGTAGTTATAAGGTGGTTATTTGGAATTTGGGGCAGAGTTTTGGCCTTATTTGCTTTAGTCTTCCATGTCTAGCATGGTGTGTATGTATGTGTGTGTGTGTGTGTGTGTGTGTGTGTGCTTATTTCTCATTAGAGAATGTAATTCTTGAGAATAAATTTACTTAGTAAATAGAGTACTGATACTAACTTTAACTTCATGATTGTGTGAGTTTATGGGTACTGTTTTCTTGAATTAATTTTTAAACCAATTTCTGCATTTTACAAATGAGAGAGAGATTTAAATAATTTTTAAGTTGTTCAACTAATAATTTTAACTTCTTTAGCTTTTCTTGAACTAACTTTTTCTACTTTAGTTACATTAGAGGAATCAGCTTTACATACCTTAATAAATAGCTTTATTATTAATAAAAATTAAGAGAGATCACAGAGGATCCATCACACACTGGACTGACTCCCTGTGGAAGATTGTTTGGAAGACATAGGCAAGAGTCAGATAGCATTGAAATCTGCCATCAGTAAAATGAGTCCCCACATCAAGGAGATCAATGTATGGACATAATAATCAGCCTAACCATAGCACCTTCCTTTGCTTTAACAATAATAATATTAATAAAACAATAAGAACAACAGCCCAGTTTTTCAAGGGGAGCAAGGGTGGAGAAGAGATAAAAGAGCATCTTGATGCTTCAAATGTTTGTACTTTGGTAAACCTTATAAAATCATAAATGTTTCAAAAGAAATTGAATCTTTGTGTCCCTTTTCTATGTATGCATAATTCATTCAAATGTTCTAAATGAAGAACAGCAAAGTCATTTTGAAACGTTTCACTTTTGTCTTAAAACCTATATGCCAAGAGTTTTGGAACATGCTAAAGTAGATAGAATCTATCAATCCGCCAAAAAGGAATGGTTAAAAAAAAAAAAGCTAACATTTGTATAGCAGCTTAAGGTTTGCAGAGTACTTTATGTACTTTATCTCATCCGATTCTGAGAAAACCCTTTAAGGCAGGTGTTACTATTTTTAGCATTTTACGGATGAGACTCAGATTTATGTGAATTGCCTAAAGATACATGGCTCATAAGTGTCAGAGGCAGAATTTCAATCAATCAATCAGCATTTATTAAGTACCTACTGTGTGTCAGGGACTATTCTAAGCTCTGTGGATACAAAAAGAGACAAAATGTAGTCCCTGCCCTCAAAGAGCTTACAATGTAATTTGAACCTGACTCTCTCATTCTAAGTCCAGCAGTCTTTGCAATACACAAAGCCCTTTTAGCACCATCACTTGCCATCTCTGAGTAGCATGGAGATGCATTTTTAGGAGGAATACATTCCTTCAGTATCCCCTCTTTGTGAAGGAAGTAGGTATTCGACTTCATGTCTTATGTACACTTACATTGTGTACACCTTATGAAAGAAGTTTCGAAAACACTATATGCTAAGAATTATTTTAGAAAGTGTTTATAAGGCAAATTTAAATTGAACAAGTGACCCTCCAAACAGGGTAGTCATTTCTCCTGTGATGTTCAGTAGAGTTGGCCAGGGATCTGCTTGTTTTCTTCTTTAAAAATAAAAAAAAAGCTTAGAAATACACTTCTAACAGAATTTTCCCTCTTTTCTCCCTTTAAATCTAAATCCTTAGAAAATTTGAAATTTTATAAAATATTTTTTAACTTAGATCTTGGAATTAACTATTTTCTTTATATGAACAATATGGCTGGATCCCTTGCACTATATGCACACGTACACAGATGTTTCTGTGTGTGTATATGTGTGTGTGTGTGTATATATAGATATATGCAGATATATATGTGTATAAACATAGATATATATTCCTCCTTGGTACTATGATTTTATATGTAGAAGTCATTTGATTATAGAGATAGCTTTACAAGAATAATTAATTTTTATATCTTCTTAGTGAGTTGCACACGTGAATTTAAAATGGACCATATTCATTACGTTAGTGTATTCACCAGAGCGTGAATGCCACGATGGGGGCTATAAGGGGCTTCTGATGTATTTTTACTTGTATGGATTAAATACATTATATAATCTGTCAAGCTGATTGGTTTGCATATGGGTATACTATGTTGCTTTTTGTCATTTATAAATGGAATAGAGAAACTAAATCTATGTAATCCATCATTTTACCTTGAGTTTGGTTAAATTAGTTTCATAGTTCTAACCTTGTAGATTTAATTAGAGTCCTTTTCTGCTTTTTATCTTCCTGTTTTCTTGTAAGAGTTTTGTTGGAGTTTGGATTCACAACCTTTAAAATGTATGCATTGTTTGTATGTCAAATATTTTTGAGTCAAAAGTAAAAATCAGTATTCTGGAATCAAATGCTAAAGGGTAAGTTTTTAACCTCCTTAACCTTATTCATAATTTTTAATTAAATATTAATTAATTAATTTTATTGAAGGACCACCAAAGGAAAAAAACTAATCAAGAAATACACATGGTATATGTTCAAGCTTCATATCTTTTGCTGGTGAAAATAATTGTTCTTATTTATTGAATTCACATGACCTACTTGTTTATTCCACCCTTAGTCGCTCACAGAGATGGTAACATACCCTTGGTCTCACTATCATCCTGGAATATTTAGTCCAACAATTCAGTAAGGATTTAACAGAACCTATGTTGAACCAGTCACTCTGCTAGGAAATAGTGACACCATGACGAAAATTCAGTAGTCCCTGCCCTTAAGGGATTTATATTGTATTGATAGGGAGCAACATGTCATAAATTATTAAATAGGAAATGAACACAAGGTCATTTCCAGGGGATGTGGGGTATAGGTCTAACATGAAGGGAAGTTTATTAATAATAGAACTTGGTTTCCAGAGGTCAGACTGGAATAGTAGGATAGAGTTGGATGGGATCATAGTACAAGTAGTACATAGTACCAAGAGTGGTGGCCAGGACAAAGAACTTAAAACTGGGTCACGTGAGATTCTGAATGCTGAGAATTTTGAGTGGAGTCATGTTGAGTTACATAATGTAATCTTCACTTGGCTGAATATCATCAATCCCTGAGCAAGAGGTGGAAATAAGGAAGTGGAATGTGTACTGTAGTAGACTAGATGATGACTCCCTGGCCCTAACTACTGGTCAAGGAGAGATTCAGGGGAGTCTTGGGGCTTGGTTGGATGGGAGGAATCAGGCATGTTCAAGATCCTCATCCTCCTGTCCTTCTCCAGGTCAGCTCTGCCTCAGGACTTTATCTGAACTTTGAGCAGTGTATCTCCTCTAGGATGTATATGTGTAAGGAGGATTTGGGGTGGGACAGTTCAAAAAGGGGCTTTAATTCTAGAGCAATAGCTAAGGTGGAAAGAAAGCGGCAGTATACAGATGCTAGGTATTATAAATCTTCCAGTTCCATGACCATGAACTCTGAAATTCTTCTTTATGACTATAAACTCCTATAATTCTATCTCTCCCTGTGCCGTAGTACTCCTTCAAACTCACCAGGCAGCTAGGTGAAACAATAAATCCAGCTCCAGTGCTGACGCCATAGTCAGGAAGATAAGAGTTCAAATGAGGCATCTGACATTAACTAGCTGTGTGATCCTGAGCAAGTCACTTAGCCTCTCATTGTCTCAATTGTTTCAAGTGTAAAATGGGGATAATAACAGCATTCTCATAAGGTTGTTGTGAGGATCAAATGAGACAGTATTTGTACAAGTGCTCAGCAAAGTGTCTGGCATGCACTGTGCTATATGGTTACTGTGGCATGGTTTCCAGAAATTTTATCCATTTTCGCTTTCAGTTGGGAAGCCTCAAGATAACACTCCAAATTTAGTCTGATCATTGTACATTTTGAGGAATCTATCATTTTCCTTAACCTAGGCACCATACTTCTATTAGTGGTGCAGTTATGTCTAGTCTCTTGCACGTTGTGTCCATGAAAGTAAATATTGGGAACATAATGCAGGTCTGTTTGATGAACTACCAATAACTAATATTCCAAAATCAATCCATCAATGATCAACAAACATTTATTAAGCACTTACTGTGTGCCAGGCACTGTGCTAAGTGCTGTGGATATACAAAGAAAAACCAAAAACAGCCCTTACAGTTAAAGAGCCACATTTCCCAGTGGAAGATTTTAATTAAAAAGCAAGGAAGATAAATGTAAACTTTAAATTGGAAACTTTAATAGAAACACATGACAATCCCTTTAGTGATTTTGAATGTTGCTACATTTAAAAAAATATATCTTGACCATAATCTTCACTACCTAATTGCAAGTCAGTAATGGCTGAATTTTCTGAAAAAAGAGGATAAATTTTGGAGGGGTTATGTGTAAATGGCCAATCCTCAATTCATTAAACACTAGCACAAAATGAGGTTCATTTTTGACTACTTGATATATAATAGTAGGTTTCCTTCTACACAATAAAAGGCATGTTGTGCTTCAAATAAGTTTCAGAGATTAGAAGGGTTCATTAGGATACAAAGGTTATTATGTAAAGATAATGACCAGTTGTGTTCGTAATAAAATATACATGTTGCGCTCATTTCCAGTTACCAAAGTAATGAAAGACAGGTTATGTGAAGGATTCAGAATTAAATGGCTAAATTTGAGGATGGAATAAAGAAAAACTCAAATGGAATGTTATAACAGGCTTTCACTCTGTTGGGAACCTCTACCATCTCATTAAAAGTTGAAGAGTGGTTCACCAAATGAAAGGTTGTCCTTTAGTTTCTGAGGTTCAATAAATAGATCATGTTAAGAGTCACACATAGATATATACCATTAACTGAACTCTAGGTACATACATATAAGTAACCGAAATTTTATTGACAGATCAGATAGATTATATAAGTTCCCATGATTCTAAGTTATTTGACAAACTTTCTAGGCATGACTAACCTTTTTAACCTCAAAACAAAATGTGTGTGTATATATACATATGCATATACACACATTTATATATAGAGACATATATATCACATTGATTAAAATATATCTTTTATCTCAAAACTCTATATCCTCAAATTCTAGTGAGTACAGGAATAAATATAGTACTTTTGGCCAAGAGTACCCCCTGCAGGTCTTCTCCATGTCCTCCCAGCTGCTAACATCTTCCCCTTAGTGTTTACATTCCATCAACTTTGTATGTATCTTGCATATACCATACATGTTGTCTTCTCCATTTGAATGTAAGCTCTTTCAAGTCAGGGGCTCCTTTTGCTTCTTTGAATGCTAAGGCTTAACACAGCACATGGTACATAGTAAGCACTTAGTAAGTACTTGTTCATCAATTGATTGAGCATTAGATATGATTGTGCCTGGATTTCTCTGAGAAATTCAAATTAACTTCAGTATTAAGAGAGGCACTTCTGAGTTCTGTTAAGTGAAAAGTTCTTATGTCTCCTTGGAGACACATCGATTCCTTTTATTAATAGTTTAACATGCTCAGAATGTAAATTATTTTTAAAATGTCAACTCTATAGTATATTGAACCTCTGTCAAACTAAATGGGTCAAGCTAAAAAGACAGCGATCTTCAGTTGGAATTGGGGCTCATTCATTTACCCTGTTGATGGAGAAACCAAGCATAGCATTTAAGTTATGAGGACGAACAATTGCGTGAACAAATTAAGAACAAGCTGATGCTGACTTGCAAATATTCTTTTCTTCAAGTACTTTGACCAAAGTGGTAAAAGTTTAAGTATTTATGATACCTTTCAAAACACTAAATGAATGTGTTGCCTGTTTTTGAAAAATAAAGTAGCTTTCACTATAATTTCCTTTGAAATATGAATTTTCTTCTGAAAAGTGAGTAGATTTTGTTATATTTACATGTAGGAATATTAAGATTGCAGATTAATAAAATAAAATGATAGAAGGTATAGTACTGCTCTATAATTATCCTTTGATGTTTGAATGCTTGCCAATTACCAACTTGTTTTAATCACTGCTCTTTAGGGAATATGTTTGAGAATGTGATCACATTTCAATTCCAGGTATATTTGGCTTACAGTGATTAACCACATGGGTTCTAATTTAGGTTCAGGCCTTTTGGAGGGGAAATTCATTCATTAGGATCTTGCATGGTTTCCTATAGCAAATCAAAGCCAGCTGATCAATTTTGTTGTATTGAACCTTGTCAGAATTTAATTCAGTTGATCAAGGTCAACTTATTTCATTATTTAATAGATTGTGCCAATGTATGCAGGTCTTCTCTAAAGGAGCTGATTGCATGATCATTAATTTAAATTCAGTTCATCAATGATCTTTGGCATTAATAAAGAATTTTATTTGTGAGATTCCCAAAGACATACAATGCTAAAGCTGGAAGGGACCTCAAAGGCAATCTAATCCAGCTTCCTTATTTGATGGATAAGGAAACTGATTCTAAGAGAGGTGGAGTGACTTGCCCTAGGTCACACAAGTACTAAGTGGTAGAGCTGGGGTTCAAATTTGGGTCTGCGATTCTAAGTTCAGTACTCTTTGAACTGTACCAGACTACCTCCAGTCTTTCCTTTGTTGTTTGGCAAATGACAAGTTTAGGACTTTTAAAAATGACTATTTTCTGGTCAGGGAGTCAGGAAGACCTGAGTTCAAATCCAGTCTCAGACACTTGACATGTGTGATTGCCTCCCCAAAAAGCAAAAAGAAAAGATTATTTTCTAAAAGAAGTTTATAATGATATAAATACCCAGCGATATACCTTATTTTAGTGACTCTTCTCAGTAGGTTTCTGATATACATATATGTGGCTAGGTAAATAAATTATATTCATTAAAACTATAGTAATAACTGCTGATTAGAGAAATGCAGATGAAAACAACTCTGAGGTACCACCTCATTCCTCTCAGATTGGCTAACTGACAGAAAAGGAAAATGACAAATGCTAGAGGGGATGTAGAAAAATTGGGACACTAATGCATTGTTGGTAGATTTGTGAAGTAACCCAACCATTCTGAAGAATAATTTGGAACTACACCCAAAGAGCTATAAAACTGTGAGTACTCTTTGACGTAGTGATACCACTGCTAGGTCTTTATCTCCAAGAAATCAAACAAAGAGGGAAAGGACTTATTTGTACAAAAGTATTTATAGCAGTTCTTTTTGTGGTGGTAATGAATTGAAAATCAAGGGGATGGGGGACAGCTAGGTGGCGTGGTGGATAGAGCACTGGCCCTGAAGTCAGGAGGACCTGAGTTCAAATCCGGCCTCAGACCAAACACTTGTCACGTACTAGCTCTGTGACCTTGGGCAAGTCACGTAACCCCAATTGCCTCACTAAAAAAAAGAAAAAGAAAAAGAAAAAAAAAGAAAATCAAGGGGATGCTCATCAATTGGGGAATGGCTGAACAAGTTGTGGTATGTGATTGTGATAGAATAACATTGTGCTCTAAGAAATGACAAGCAGGATGATTTCAGAAAAATCTAAGAAGACTTATATGAACTCATGCAAAGTGAAGAGAGCAGAACCAGAGGAACATAGTACATAGTAACAGCAGTATTGTAAGGATGATCAATTGTGAAAGATTTAGGCATTCTAAACAAGACAATGATCCAAGACAATTCCAAAGGACTTATGATGAAAAATGCTATTCATCTCCAGAGAGATAACTGATGAACTTTGAATGCAGATTGAAGCATACTTTTATTTTACTTTCTCTATTTTTCTTTCTTTTTTGTCTGTTTTCTTTTGCAACTTGGCTAATATGGAAATATGTTTGTATGATTTCACATGTATAATTGATATCAAATTGAATTCTCAAGGAAGGAGGAAGGGTGAGAAGGAGAGAATTTGGAACTAGAAATTTTTTTTAAATGATGGGTAAAATTTTTTTACATGTAATTGGGAAATATTTAATGAAATAAATAAAAATAATTTTAACAACTATAGTGATAGAGCTCAAAATAGAATTTGTCTTGTTGATTTAAAAGACACAAAGCATTTGTAACTGTATATTTTTGGTTCTTTAGAGATTATAAGCTTAGGCACATCAAAATGTGTGTTAAGTGGAAAAGCAGGATTTAAAATTGAATGGATTGCCCCTGGAGAGGTTTTCCCCTTTGGGGAGGTCCTTTAGGAAGCTGCAGCATCACTGTGCTGATAAATGTTTGACTTGGTCTCTGAAAAAAAAATGTATGCAGGTTACACTTTTATATTTAACCTGCATTATTGATATGTCTCCATCACTTTCCTAAGTCTAGAAAATCAGTAAAACAGCAAATCAAGCCCTGATTTTTAACATTTGCAGATTTCCAGGGTGTAGATGCTCACATTGAAAATTTAACAATTGACTGTCCAGAGTTGGTAGGAGCTTGTTCCTGCATACCCTTGACTGGGGAGCCACTTGTTGAGGATTCCTTTTTAGGTACAAATTATTCTAGATGGCCTCTGAGAGCCTTTAAAACTCAGATTCTTTGATTGATTAGAATTTAAGGGGCAGCTAGGTGGCACAGTGGCTAGAGCCCCAACCTTAAAGTCAGGAGAACCTGATTTCAAATGCAGCCTCAGACACTTGGCACTTAATTGATTATGTGACCCTGGGCAACTTAACCCTGACTGCCTCACCAAAAAGCAAAAAAAAAAAAAAAAATTAAGGCAGAATTTCTGCCGACTCTAATTCTTTCTTCCCTATAAAAGTTCTATACTGTAGCAGAGGTGAAAACATTAGAATGACTTAATCCTGAACAGTTAGTTTGCATTCTGCTTCTTTTGCTTAGCCTTTATGTTAGTGGCTGGATGTTTTACTGTGTTTCTATTTCTATGGCCCAAACTTGGGAGATTTTAATTCCTAAAGATCTGTTGAATATTAATTTTAATATTATTAGCTTGTATCTGCTTTTTGCAGCATATTACAATTAAAAAACAAAAATAAAATAGAATCTAGTTTCTCAAAACTTCAGTCATTAAGATTACATTACTTAGAACAGAAGAAGTCGTTGATAAAAAAAAAAAAAACAGGAATGGGAAGGCTCCAGGTTCCTTTTCTGAGCCTTCTTTTCGTCTTCTCACGTTCCAGATGTTTCAGACGCCACCCTTCCTGCTCTTTCTGCTGGCTTCTTTCCCAAGGCAACTTGAGAGCAGCATTTCCATTATTCGCACTTTACCAAACTACTTCTTACTTGCTTGCTTTATATAACCAAAACTTATTTCTAATGTGAATCTTAATCAAATCATGCATTAACAAAGGATCATTTTAAGTGTCCAAAAACTTGAGAGTAAAGATAAAATGAGGACCAGCGCTCCAGCCTGAAGAACTTTAACATATACTTTGTTTTGCATCAGACATCAGTCCTGCGGGGCTGCAAAGACTATGATATAGAGAGCAGTCCATATTCTTTTTTGTATTATGGAGCTCTTTGAAAGTCTGGTAAGACTTAAGGACTCTGTCTCAGAATAATATTTTAAAATAATTTAAGGAAATTATAAATTTAGATTAGAGATTAGTGAAAATAAAAGTTTATTTTCTCTCTATCCAGTTCACAAATTCCGTGAAATGTATCTATGGACCCCAGATTAAGAATCCGTAATAGAGAACCATGCTATGTAAAGCCATTGCTACCTCAACACTAAATGGAAAGGAAAAAAAGTGGTTTGGCCAACTGTTGAAGAGTAAATATTAAAGATACAAGGACTACATGTTGTGAGAATACTCCAGATCCTAAAATGAAGATCTATAAACACTTTCAGATCCTGAACTGAAAACTGAAATCCATAAAATGTTAAAGGGCATAATCTGGGAGAAATACTGTTACCATTAGAAAATAGAGAGATTCACAGAAATGTTCCATTTGAGTACTCTCTTATTCCAAAGGGCACCATCTGGTCCTAAGTGCTTGAACAAGTTATGGTTTAAAATTCAGGCTTTTGTTTGTCAAAGTGGGTCAAAAAGCATTTTGAGCTAGAAAATGACATTATAACTGTTCTTTTTCTCAAGGAAAAAAAATCTTTTCATACCATTTTGCCATTTCTCATTCTGCTCCACCCCTAACTCCTTGAAATTTGTTATTAGTTGGAAATATAGAAAAGCAACATTTTTACCTTTTATGACCCAGAGGAGAGACTTCATGAAGACAACTGATTTCAAATTTTATCAGTAGAGCGATATGTTTACTACAAAATTGCTATGAAACAAATAATAGGACTAATAATAATAATAATAATAACAAAGTAATGAAAACTAGCATTTATAGAATTATAATTTTGCAAAGCACCATATACATGTTTTCTCATTTGATCATCACAACAACCCTGGGTGGTAGGTGCTATCCACATTTTATAGTGAGTAAATTAAGGGAAATAGAAGTTGGGTGATTTGCCCAGGGTCACCCAGCAATAAGTATCTGAATGCAGTTTTTCTTGACTCCAAGTTCAGGAATCTATCCACTAAGCATAGCTACATAGTTTTTATGGATTTATAGTTGACATGTTTTAGCTTTTCATCTTAATATAGTTCACACTTTCTTACTGCCATAAGTAGTAGGTTGGGGTAGGTACTTGAACCAGCATGTGCATATTTTCTGTAATTCAAGAAAAACAAACAAAAAAGTCCTTCTGATTTCATAAATATTGTTTGGTTCTATTACCCTGAGCTGTTTGAGTTTCTACACAGCTGGCATCTGTTTAATTCACATTATGCACATGTCTTCCTGGACTATAATTTCTTCCAGCTGTTAGTAGATAAGAGAAAGGAAAGTCTGCATGCTCAAAACAGCTGTTTCACTTGCGGACATGGTATGTCTTAAGATCTAAGACCAAATCTTGCATCTTTCTCTCACATTTCCTTTTCTTTTTTGTAGTTGCTTGCATTGGTTATTTTTTTCTTATTTTAGTACTTTTTTGTTTTTTTATCTATTTTAGTATTTTTTATTTTATTTTATTTTTTGATTTATTTTATTTAATTTTTATATTTAATTTACTTATATATTTAAATTTATATATAAATATATATTTAAATTTAATATTTAATTAATTTAATTTTTTATTTTTATTTATTTTAGTATTTTTTCCAGTTTTTGTATGAATAATCTGGGAATGATACTTCCTGAAGAAATTATAAATTTTTGCCATGAAAGAAACATTTGCTTGAAACGTAAATAGCATTTTATTGATGCCTTTGATCTTTATGATATGGTTAATACCAGAAATAATGACTATCTATATACATTAACATACATGTGAGCCTTCTCTTGTAATAAAAAAGTTCAACCAACCAACATAGCAGTTGGGTCAGACAGTGCGTGATAAGTTGTGTTTACTAGGAAGCTATTTAAAGGTTGTTTGAGGTTGAAATCCAACTAGAGATATTGTGTATGGTGAAGAATATCATCCTTGAGAAAAAAAAAGAATATCATCCTTGACCTTGTCTGTCTGAGATGGTAATAGATATAAGCTGAAGGTAAAATAAGGGGAAGTAGTAGGGGGCTATGTGTGGTGTATGCCATATTTGCCTAATGGAGATGCCATCAGTAATGGTAGGGTTTTGTTTTATTTACTTGTTTATTTTAAGATATAATATTTAAAAGGCAATAGTGAATTATCTACAAACTAATATGTATTATAAACCTGTTTACCTGTTTGAGACTTGAATAGAATCTTTCACAGAATGATAGAATTAGGATCTAAAAGGCATCTTACTGATCCTCTCATTTTACATATGAAGAAACTGAATCGTAAGAGTGGTTGAATTGCTCAGACTTAAACAGAGAATACTTAAAAGTAAAATATTTTTGTTGCTGTTGTTCAGTCATGTCCAATGATTTATGACCTCTTTGGCATTTTCTTCGCAAACATACTGGAGTGGTTTGCCATTTCCTTCTCCAGGTCATTTTGTAGATGAGGAAACTGAGGCAAACAGGGTTAAGTGACTTGCCCAGGGGCACACAGGTAGTGTCTGAGGTGAGATTTGAACTCAAGTCTTCTTGACTCTAGACCTGTGCTCTATATCCTTAATGCCTCATATGCCCAATATCCTTGATCAGGTAGACACAGTTCGCTGTGCATAGTCTTTCCAGTTGTCATTCTCAAAGCCTTTCAACAAGACATTTTCCACCCTACTATGCACAAGATTACATGATCAGGATTGCTGTATGGTATAGATTGAGGAATTCTTTGATATTCTGCTGTATAGATCTGCAAAAAGTAACCAGATGGAATTAATATTACAGTGGTGTGTCTTTTTGATTAATTCTTTGCACTTTTTAGATTGGAAAAAGAATTGTGCAATTTAAAATTGTTAAAATAATTTAAGCTAATTTAAAACTTACATAAAAAACACAAATTGTATAAAAAATATGCTGCTAAGAGTATTTAGGGAGTTTAAATCTCCTTTTTAATAGCATCCACCCCTTGGTTTTAATTCTGCCTCATGACACAACATAGAAGAAAAGCTCCCCTTCTTCTTTACATACAATGTGAAGGTTCTCCAGGATAGGGGCATCAAAAATGCCTGTAGGCTGTGGGCAGCACGAGGCTCACAACACTCCATGGTACAATCCAAACCTGATTAAAATATGACTGGGAGATATTTAACAAAATAAGTAAAAATATAATAAAACAGATAATTTTAATGTGTTTTTCTAAGTCAGTATGTGGCTTTCAGGAATGCTTATGTATTGTTTACTGGTCCCTATTTCTTTTTGAATTTGACAGCACTGCTCCAGAAAATCTGACCCTGCTGAAGTTCTGGGCATGTGCAGGAAGCAGCTCACCACTAATGAATGAGGGGATCAGGAGGGCCCCTTATGGGAGATGACCCCTGAACAGTGCTGTGAAGGAAGCTAGATTCTGAGGTGAATGTGTACGGTAGATGCAAGGGATCACTTTGTAACGTATAGAGGTGGGGGATGGAATTTCATGGATGGGGAATGGCTAAAAGGTCAGTTTGACTGGAATAGAATGAGTAGGGTAATAGGAAATAATAAAACTAGAATGGTAACTGGGGTCCCCATTATGAAAGGTCTTAAAATACTAGACTGAGTCTGTATTTTAGTTTAGAAGCAATAGAAAGTCATTGAAGTGTTTGTTAATTGGGAGTATCTGGTGAGATCCCTGTCTTAAATATACCAATTTGGCAGTTGTATGGAGGACAAATTAGAGACAAGAAAGATTAGAATCAGGAACCACAATAAGAGGACTGTTTCATTAGCTAAGGTAAGAGGTAATGAAGGTCTGAACAAGAGTAGAGGTTGTGTGAGTGGCTAGAATGGGACAGATGCAAGAGATATTAGGAAATACCAACAAGATTTGGCAACTGATTAGATGGGGAAGATAAGGGAGAAGGTAACTTCGGAGTTGCAAACCTAGGCTACTAAAGGATGGTATTGTCCTCAGCAGATACAGAAAAATTTGAAGGATGGGGCAGCTAGGTGGTGCAGTGGATAGAGCTCCAGCCTTGAGTCAGGAGGACCTTAGTTCAAATCCAACCTCAAACACTTGACACTTCCTTGCTGTGTGACCCTGGGCAAGTCACTTAACCCTGATTGCCTCATCAAAAAGCAAAAAAAAAATATCGAAGGATGGTTAGATTTTGGGGGAGAGGGAGAAGGAATATGAGTTGTGTTTTGTACATGTTAAATTTTCCATTATTTCTAGCAACTTCTTGGCTTGTCCTTCATAATCTGTCCTGACCACATCAATGCCAGATAAGTGTAAAATTAACCCAAATTGAAATGCCTATAGAACACCCACTTGAATATGTCTACAGGGTATTGGTAAGGAGGAATTAGAGTTTGGGAGAGAAGTGACTGCAAGCTCTATAGATCTATAAGTCTTCTGCGGAGAGATTAACATCATTCACATAGGAGCTGATGGTTTCCTTCCTACCATATTAGACTTCTAGACCCATTAGACTGACTATACATCCTGTCTCTGATTTCTGCCTAGGAATATGGCCCAATGTGAACATCTGTAGGTTACGTTTAACGTGAGCCTCTGAAACTTCCCTGGTTATAGTACAGTGGAAAGAACATTGGGTATGGAACCAGAGGATGAGGAGTTCATGACTCATGATAATATTTCCATCTTTGCTTTCTAAACTGGAGCCTCCTGACATAGCTTGTCTTGTGGTCATTTGATATCTACTGTTAACATAGCATTCTGAATTTTTGAACATTATTATTTTGAACATTATTTTTGGACATTGAGAACTATCTGAAGAGATCATTGTGAATGTACAAGGGACTCATAAACAACTTAGATTTTATTTTAAAGATGTGTGCAGAAGATGGATAGAAGCAAGGGCAGATAATGGAAGATGAATATGAACCTATGGCACAGGACTGTTAGATGAGTGTCAAGCATACTTAAGCTCAGAATAACCAAAGACTGTGCCAAAAAGCCAAAGACAACAACAACAAATGGTTTCGTTTAATAGCTGTGTTGGAGGAAAGAGAAGGATAATAGGAGGTTTAGACCCATTGCCCAGGATGGATGGGAAGATAGCTGACTTACATGATGGTTAAATTAGGTGAACTTACAACTGACTGACTGGCGAGACTCAAAGTCAGCGATACAATGTCAACTTGGCAGGGAATCTATAGCAGTGTCACAGGAATCTCTCTGGGGTCCAGTGCTGTTTAATGCTGTTTTATCAGTGATTTGGATAAAGGCAAAATTGGCATGCTTATTGAATTGTCAGATAACTCAAAGCTGAGAGGTAATAGATGACAATTCAAGAACCAAAAAGATAGTGACATAATAGAGCATTAGGTTGAATCTAATAAGATGACTTTCATAGGGATAAATATAAAATCTTTCACTTGGGTAAAAATTCATCCTCTCAAGCACAAGCTCATGGGAGCTTTTATAGACAGCAGTGTGCTAGGAAAAGTTCTAGGGATTTTGGTGGTTTACAAGCTCAGCATAAGTCATCATTATGATGTGACAACCAAAAAGTTAATGTAATTTTAGGCTGCATTATCAAGCCAGAGCTTTTAGGAATGATGAAATGATAATCCCACTGCCTTGGCTATGCCACTTCTGGAGCATCTTCTTTAGTTTTAAGGACTACAGTTTAGGAAGGACATTGATAATCTAGAGAGAATCCAGAAGATTACAACCCAGATTCTGAAGAATCATAAGTCTGTATCATATTGGGTTCATTTAAAGAAGCTGGGTATGTTTAGCCTAAAGAAAAACTTGGGGGACTTGATACCTGTCTAAGTGTTTGAAGGGGCATCACATGGAAGTCAGATAAAACATATTTTGTATGGCTCTGGAGAGTAAAAACTGCAAGTAGAAGGAACACAGAGGCAAATGTAAGATTTACATAAGGGGAAACAAAAACTCTAACAATAAGTGCCTTCCATCAGTGGAATGGTCTTCTTTGGGAGGTTATGGGTTCTGTGTCATTGGAGATCTTTAAGCAGATACCCACTTGCTGTATGTGGTAGCAGAGACTATTCAGGGGTCAAAATACCTGTCCATTCCTAACCTTTCTGCTGACTTCTAATCTTGTTGTCTCCAACTACCTTTCAGACATCTTGAAGTGGATGACCAATATACATCTTAAATGCAGCCTGTGCCAAAATGAACTCATTTTCTTTGCCCAAGACCCTCCTCTTTTCCAAACTTTCCTGTTACTGTTCAGAGTATCCTCCCAGTCTCTCAAGCTCATAAACTAGTTGTCATTCTTTATTCCTCACTATATCTCACCCCCTATCCTATCTGTTGACAAGGCCCTTCAATTATACCTATATAACACCTCTTGAATACAATTCTTTCTTTCCTCTCACCCTGCCAAAACTTTGATGCAGGCACTCATTGCCTTATGCCAGGGTTATTGCAGTATCTTGCTATTCAGTCTCCCTGTCACAAATCTTTCCTCAATCCATCCTATCCTCCAAAGTTACCCAGCTGCCAAAGTGATGATCTCAAAGCTCAGGTCCAAACACGTCACACATCCAATTCTGGTGACATCCTATCACCTCCAGAATCAAATACAAAATCTTCTGTTTGACTTTTAAAACCCTTCATAACTTCCCTCCCCATCCCCTAATTTTCAGTCTTATACCTTACGCCCTTCTTACGAACTCTTCAATCCAGTGACACTGGCCTCCTTGCTGTTCCACAAACAAGGCACTCCGTCATTGCTCTGGGCATTTTCTCTGACTCTCCCGCTTGCTGGGAATGCTCTTCCTCCTCGTGTCTACCTCTTGACAACCTTGGCTTCATTCAAGTCCTAATTAAAATCCCATTTTCTACAGGAAGCCTTACCCAACCCCTCTTAATTCTAGTGTCTTCCGTCTCTTAATTATTTCTTTTTTATCCTATACATAGCCTGTTGTATATATTTATTTACTTGTTGTCTCCCCCATTAGATTGTGAGATCTTTGAGGACGGGGACTGTCCTTTGTCCGTTTTTGTATTGCCAGCTCTGAACAGTGCCTGACTCATAATAGGTATTTAGTAAATGCTTAGTGACTGCCTGAAAGAAGACTATTGCACACCTACTATATTCAACCTCAGAAAAGCTTGGGGTTAGGGGATGATTTCAGAATTATTTCAGAAAAAAAACTAGAAAGACTTACATGAACTGATACAAAGTGAGGTGAGGAGAACCAGGAGAACATTGTACACAGTAGTAGCAGTATTGCACTATGAACAACTGTGAATGACTTGGCTATTTTCAGCAATGCAATGATCCACGACAGTCCCAAAAGACTCATGATGAAGCATGGTATCTGGATCCAGAGAAAGAACTGATGTTGTCTGAATACAGACTGAAGCATACTATATTTCACTTTCTTTTTTTTAAATTTTTTTTTTGCTCAAAATGAAGTAGAAATGTTTTACATGATTGCATATGTATAACCTATATTAGATTGCTTACCATTTTAGGGAGGGGCAAGAGAAAAGGGGGGAGAGATAGAATTTGGAACTCAAAACTTAAAAAAATGAATATTAAAATTATTTTACATGTAATTAAGGAAAAATACAATATTATTAAAAAGAAATGTAAATTATTCTTTGTGTATTCATCAGTAATATGAACTATAAAAAAGAAACATTCTTATGTGGTCTTTTTTCTAATTCTGACATCATCCTCACAAATGGTATTAGTGAATGCTTTTATGCTCATACTGTATTCCATATGGAGAAAGTTTGCTCTGTTACAACTTGCATTTAAGTTGCCTTTGTTATTCCTGTTTTCATTTTTTGTCAGTGATACCCTGCTGTCTAATTAGTTACTGTCTGAGGCAGTTTATTAACTTCAATCTGTTTTTTTTTCTTTCAGTATTTCACAAACCTCTCAAGAATCTCATTTGTCTGTTTTCCCCCCAAAGCTACATAATTTAAATCTGTAGAATGCTTCTTCATAACTCATGCTTCCAGCCCCATAAATCATGTAGTCCAGCAAACTTCATATCTCCACACTGAGGCTGATGGGTGGCTTCTTTCAATCCTAGTCACAGATACCAAGGACTAATAATAATAAAAAAAAATTTGCAAAGTCTTTATATAGAGGTTGAGGTCGTTCTAGCTCCATTTTATCACCACAGAACACTGAAGTTTTTCATTCTGATACAGAATATAGGCTGGGATGCACTCTCAGAGCTTTGGTCTATTCTTGGCATACAAACATATCTACATTTGCATATTCAAGACACTGTTTTTTGCTTTAGAAATGGAGATGTCTAGGCATGTCTTTCATGTAAACTATGGGTATCAACCTCACTCCACAGAAATATCCAATTCTCTTGCCAGAGAGCACAGTAGCTGTAGATTTGATAAGATATCGTTATAAAGCCATCAGTCCCTGATCATATCAAAAAGTCTCTAAATATGCACCAGCCCAGAGCAAGTTGACCCTTCTTTCAATCCCCTCATGTAAGAGAATTTACGTATTCCATTTCCCACAAATGTACAATGGAAGTCTTCCAGTTCTGGGGTCATCTGTAGTTACCTGTCCAATCAAATTGGTTACTTTCCCAGTTATATACAGTTTACTATTTTAAAGCTTTTCCTTGTTATATATAAATAAAAGGTAGGATGCTACTGTTTAACTTTAAATTCAGTCCTGGAGAAAGATTACCCATGAAATGTTAGCTTCTGGGAAGCACAGCTACACATAAAACTTGTTAACAGGTCATTGCTGAATTTAGCAGCTGTATATACAGTTAGAGAGAGAAGCCTAGAGAGATGGGAAGGATAGTTTTAAATATACAACATTTATTTCTTTCCTTTGCTTAAAGCCTAATCATTACTTATCCTGTTTTGAAGGGAGAAGTGTTAAACATAGATAGAGAAGACATAAATCCTCTTTTTATCTTCTACATATTTTAGGGAAAGTAGGATTTTATAAAACTAGTCAGTAATTTTTAATACAAAGAGTCTCTCCCTTAATGTTCTTAGCCAGATGTAAACATAATAGCCATGGAGACATGCATGTTGTTACTCTACAGGCATAGGGAGATGGTGCATACATCTATGACTAGTATGAATCTTTTTTTGTCTAATTGCAGAGTTTTTGTTTTTTACATATTCAATATTTCTAGGAGTCCTTGACAAAGGATGCATTTTTATTCGAATGATTTTAGAGTATCATTGATTTCAGTGTGGTACTCACATCCTGTTTCTGACTTCATCAAGTAATTTGACTTCCCTGGGCCTCAATTTCCTCATATGTAAAATCAGGCAATGGTCCCTGACTATTGCTTTGCCCTCCAAATCTCTCATCTTACAAACCTTGAAAACTGTTTTATTCCATGCAGGGGTCTTATCCCTTTCTAGCACCTTGCCTTAATTTAACTTCAAGAATTTTTTTCAGACCTTATACCAAGTTGTTTTACGGTCACTATGACAATGTGAATTTTAGCATTATAAGTAGCATTAACCAACCTCTTATTAGAAAGCTCAGCAAACTGCTCTGGTTGTAGTAAAATTAAAATCTCATTTCAGGATTAGTTTTCTCTTATGATTGCTTCCCTCCAAAGCAGAAACAGCATCTTCAGAGTGAACAAAAGAACAAAGTAATTTCCTGCACAGCAAATTGGTATGCTCCAATTTTCTTCTGAATAAGTAAACATCCAGTTAGGGGGGTGGTGGAGATGGAAAGGGGAAAAGGAAAGGAAAGGGAAAGACTTCTGCTCAAGTAGATAGTTCAGGGATTCAAACTCCTTTTTCTTTTTTTTTTGAAATTCTGTTTTTTGTTTGGTTTTTTAGAGTAAATGAATCTGGGCAGGTAGGGAGTTGACTTTAAGTTGAACTCAGTTTACAATCCTTGATCTTTTAAAATTCAGTTCACATAATGAATATAACTAATGAAGAGGATACAGGCTTTCTAGAAAGTGAAATTATAATTTCAAAACAACAGCAATCACCCAGAATGTGGCTGTTCCCAAAGCTTTGTGTGCGTTTAAAATGGGTGACATTTAAAACAAACTATTTTGTTTTAGCGTCTATAATTTGTTATAAAATTGCATAGTTGGCAGTTGTTATTTCAGAAAAAGTATTACAGTTCTCCTTTGACTATGGGGAATGAGGAGGGAAGATATATGAAATGTAAAATATATGAAATCCCATAAAATTACATTTCATATAAAATCTGCTTTAAGAATCCATTTTTTTGAGACGGAGCCAAGATGGCAGAGGGAAAGCAGTTACTTGCTTGTGCTCTCCCCCAAACCCCTCCAAATACCTATAAAAAATGTCTCTAAATAAATTCTAAAGCAGCAGAACCCACAAAAAGACAGAGTGAAACAAATTTCCAGCCAAAGACAGCCTGGATGGTTGATCAGAAAGGTATATCGCGTCAGGCAGGGAGAGAGGAGCACAGTTCGGCGTGGGCGCGTAGGCCAAAGCGAACCTGGAGCAGGCCTTAGAGGACTGAGTCACAGGCAGCTGTGGCGGTTTCCAGATTTCTCAACCCATGAGCACCAAAGACAACTTAGAAGATCAGTGGGAAAAGTCTATGACTGCGGTGAGAGAAGGAGCTAGGTC
>NW_020954953.1:25285824-25286101 GCF_900497805.2 Vombatus ursinus | reverse complement strand
TCAGCCACCCCCGGGGCCGTGGCTGTTCCCTGAGCTCCCAGCCCACAGACTGAGGGGGAATCAAGTGGCTGATCAGAGGGGGATTGCAGGTATCTCTTTGCCAGTGCCGAGGCAGGAATCTCTTGCTTTACCAGTGCTTGGATCTGGGTCATAGTTCTGAGGGACAGTCCTGGGGTGAGGAGGAGTGCTAGTGTGGTGAAGCTTGTTGTGGTGGTAGAGAGGAAACACCTCACCCCTTATCATAGCACCTTGGAAGACCTGAAAATTTACAGGTCCC
>NW_020954953.1:25222627-25285814 GCF_900497805.2 Vombatus ursinus | reverse complement strand
TACAGGAAATGGGGTACAGAAATCCATCCTGCCCTACAGGAAAATTAAAGGGGAAGGGGGTAAGAGAAGAGGGGGGAGAGTTAGAAGGGAAGGCAGACTAGGGGAAGGGGTATTCAGAATGCATGCCATCTTTGGGGTGGGGGGAGGAGCGAGATGGGGTGAAAATTTGGAACTCAAAATCTTGTGGAAGTAAATGTTGAAAACAAAAAAATAAATAAAAATTACCATTAAAAAACAAACAAAAAAAAGAATCCATTTTTTCAGGGAAAATAAGTATGTTAAAGGTTAACTACAGATACATATTGTCATCACTCAGAATTTCTTATTTCTTTAATATTCAAACAACCCTGATATGCTTTTTAAAGTAATTTTTATACCAGTTGGAAAAATCCTTTTTTTTTATAAAATTGCTTCGGTGAGACCAGAACCATCTTTGGCCTGCTGATTTGTTTTAATTTTGTAAGTAACTTCAAATGTTTCTTTTCATCTACTTTTGATGATATTTTTCCGGAATAAATTTTAACCATTTTACTTAAAATTTTGTTACCTTCAAATATAAAGGCTTATATTGCCATTTAACAATTAGACCCATATATCACTTATGCATGACAATGTCTGCCACTCTTTAGAAGCGAAGGTAGTCAATTACTATAGAAATATCATACTGCTGCTGCTGATGATGATGATAGAAAGGAAGGTGGAATTAGTCCAACTTAAGATAAATTGTTTTATATAAATTATATATAATTTTGTCTATGTAGTATGCTTATAATGTGTATATATAGATATTTGTATATGTATGTATATATATGTGTGTATATATGTATACACACATATATATTCTAAAAACTTAAGAGACTATTCCCAGAATTTCTACTGTTCTAAACCAATTTTTATTTCACGATGGCTTATCTTAGTGGTTTTACTTTGATCTAGGCCAAAGGTTCCTTCCATCTATTTTTCTCTCTTTCCTTCTCCACTTCCTTCCTGCTTTCTTTTTTTAAACTTATTTTCCTCTTTCTCTTTATTTCTTTTCCTCTCTTTCTTGTTCTCCTTTTCCTATTCTTCATCCTCTTTTTTTGGGGGTGGGTGGGTGAAGTAATTCTTTTTATTCAGGCTTCCTGCATTCAGATCACCTCAGTTTGAGTGAAGCAGAACAGAAAGGACCTAGGCTTCTTTGAATTCTAATGCTTCCCTGTTCTATAGAGGACAGAAGCCTGATTCAAAAATGGCAAAGCCAGACTCCTTTAAGGAACAGCCTTCTTTCCTGCTTTGAATTGGGAAGAATGTGTTTGGAAATCGATTCACAAGGAGCCCAGGATTCAGAGAGCCCTCTTTTAAATGGTGGGGAGGGTGGAATCTTCAGTTTAAGTCACCTCTAATCTCCAGTTCTCTTCATTACTGTGCACTCTGAGTGTCTGTGAGGCTATCTTACTGTAACCAAAAAACCCAAAGAAATCACCACCAATAACCAAAACACACACACACACACACACACACACACATACACACACGCATGCGCGCGCACACTCGCGCAGAAATAAATAGGGGATTTAGCAAAGGGGTAGCCTGAACATTTAATTTCCTTTAGGAACAGAATAGCACAAGACATTCTTTTCCTTCAAAAACATAGGGAATAGAAAACAACTAGATTGATAGAAGCAACTTTCCATTTGAATAGTTAGTGTCAAGTTGTCACTTATTCATTCAAGGTTGCTTTTCATTCTTGCACCTTTTTTTGGGTTAAGCATTGAAAATGAGCCAGTTGTGACAAACCATGGTACAGGGCAGTAGGATTGAGAAATCCTTCCAGCTGATGGGGGAAAAAAAAAACAACTTCCTGGAGTGCCAGGGCAGTTCCCAAACCAATTTATCTCCAACAGAAGAAAAAAAAAAGAAAGGAAGGAAGAAAAAAGAAAAAAAGTCTTTATTCTTTGCAAGTCATCTCTGCAGGAGCAGGGAAACCAGCGGGGAGGTTTTCTTTCATAAGGAGCATGCATTCATGCTTCTCTAAAGGGAGAAATGTTAGAGGAGTCCTTCTGAAAACAAAATGCCGAGATTGTGTGGCTAATCTATTATTTTATTTTCATTGGTAATGTTATTTTGTTAGACATGCTGAGTTGATGAAAGCTGCTCTATTGAAAACTTTTTTTTCCACTGGTGAAAATAAAATCAGCTTATCTTATTTCTCCCTTTTAAAGCAGCATGATTGCACATATCCTGTAAAAAGAAAATGCCACACAGCATTTCCTGCCCCTGCGTGACTGAACTGCTTTGGACAGAAGTTGATTTTACTTGTTGGGAGATTGATTTGGATTCTCCCTTGACTTGCCTATTCTTAAAAATGTGTTATCATAGCACATTTACAATCCAGATTCAATCACTAATTTCATCCTTGTATTTTGAAATATACCATTTGCAATAAGGATAAAAAGTTGGTTTGCAAAGTAATTATCTCAGTTTAAAGTACAAGATCAGAGAGGTTCTTAACATGGATACTCAAATGGATCTCTGGTCTTTGGTTGTGGGTATTTCTTTCAGTGATACAAATAAGTGCATACTTATATAAATTACAGATTGGGATTCAGCATGGAATCTTAGAAGTAGAAGGTACCTTAGAGGTCATCTCATTCAAATAGTTACCCAGTCGAGGAATCATTTCTCAAGTGTAGTTCCTACTTTCTCTGGGTAGAAACTCCCTAAGAAAATTCTAATTCCATAAACAAGAACTTACTTCTTAGTAGTTGTTTTAATTCATTGTTTTTAAAATTTTTCTGAATACAAAATCAAGGAAATATCAATGTGATAGGTATTATCAGGTGCTTTCTTTACCATTGTGGCAACTTCCAACTCATTTCCTGTCTGGAATGAGACTGATCCAATCAGAATTGGAAAAATCTGGAGGATGCTAGGGAGGATCCTTGGTAAGACAGACAGTGGCAGCAGTAGCAGCAATAGTAAAGCCTCTGTTTTTCTATGTAGTTGACATTCACCCTGGCATCATATGGAACATTTCATCTGCCTTCTTGCCCAACCTTATTCATTCTGTCCTGAGTCTCCAATAGAAAGAGTGTTGGAGTCCAACGATCTTGCTTTGAATTTGAGTTCTCCTACTTGCTTCCTGACCCATAGATAGCCAGTCACTAGCATTTATTAACTGCCTACTGTATGCCAAGCACTGCCACACCCTAAGTAATAGAAATACAAAGAAAGGTGGACAACAACAACAACAACAACTTAGTCTGTAAGTTTTTAAGGAGCTCAACGTTTAATGGAGAAAACAACACACAAACAACTGTGGATAAACGATAAATATAGACTAAATTGGGTATAGTCTCAAAGATGAGTCGCTAAAATTAATGTGGCACCAGAGCTGAGACTTGAAGAAAACCAGGGAAGTCCCAAGGCAGAGATAAGGAGAGAGAGTTCCAGGCACCAGTGACAGCCAGTGAAAATGCACAGATTAGATAGTTGGAATTATTTAATCGTTCTGGACCTTAGTTTTCTCATCTATAATATGAAGGAATTGAACTGAATGACTTTAATAGGCCCTTCAGCCTTAGACCTGTATTCCATCTAACCACCTAGAGATCTAGCTCAAGTCTATTCTTCAGTTAGTTCTTCTTCTTCTGGACCTTTGGGAAAAAATATAGCTTACCAGTCTGCATTCCTACTCTCCAGAACCTTGTACCCTCTTTCTGAAGCTACATTTAAAAAATGTTTGTTACTGTGAGAATCAAAGCATTAAACAGAAGCAAAAGTTAAGTGGTAGGGATAGACTCAGTATCACAGCTTCTCTGATCTCAACCTCCTTGACTATAGAATAGAATATTCAAATAGTTGATTACTGGAGTCCCTTTTACTCTTGTGAACAGACCTAGCGTAGCACTTTTCTTTACTCTTCTTTAAAATACCTAGAATCTGATAATCTTGGGCAAATCTTATACTTTATTAAGAAATCATTCATATAACCAAATACTATACTCTCTTGCTCTCCCCCTATCTGTGCATATACCTCACATTTCACAAAAATCATCTAGAAATCGCATACACAGGTTCCCCATGAACGGTAGCTCACCCTCCTCACAACTCACAAGTAATGAAGGAGTACTGGGCCTAGAGTCAGAAAGACCTGAGTTCAAATGCAGCCTCAGTCACTTACCATCTATGTGACTGTAGATAAATTACTTTACCTCTGCTTGCCTCAGTTCCCTCATCTGTAAAATGGAGATAATAATAGCACCTACTTCACAGTGTTATTGTGAGGATCAAGTGAAATAATAATTTGTAAAGCACTTAGCACATACCTGGTCCATAGTAGATATAATATAACTATTACATTTTATTATTATTGTTGTTGTCATTGTCATCATCATCATCATCTTCTTCATCTATATCACATCTCTTACCTCTCTCCTCGTTGGTCAACTCCATTCTAGCACTGCCCTTTAACACCTCTCCCGTAAATTATTGCAGTAGGCTCCTAATGGATATCCCCCCTCTGCAATATTCTTAGCATAATTGCCAAAGTGATATTACTAAAGCACAAGTCTGACCATGTCACTCCTTCTTCAGAAACCTTCAGTAGCTCCCAGTTTCCTTGAGACAAAATATAAATTCCTCTAGCAATTAAAGACCTTCATGATCTGCCTTCAGCCTGTATTTCCAGGATGATTACACATTATTGCCTTCTTGTTAGGGGCTGGATCTTGCTTGGGCAAATCCACTGATATTTTACATTAGAACAAAATGAAATAATTAAAAATCAGTCAGCACTAACTAAAGGTGATTTCCTTGGCTGTTGCAAGAGAAAGATACTCAATAGCTACATGAATTGAGGGTACTTTGTGTCTTTTGCTGAACAAAGCTTCCTCATCCTTTTCTACCAGCCAAGTATAAGAGAGTACTTGGAGTTTCTTACTGCTGTTTTGTATTCAGAAGACTAAGACAATATGTCAACATCCTGAGCATTTAGTCCTTTGAGCCAGTCATGTTTTGAGGACAGTCTCAGTGCCTTTTAAGGAAAAACTAGCCTAGATTGCATGAGGGTAGAGGTTAGAATCTTGTTCCTCCCACACTCCTCAGATAGTCTCTGCCCCAAACAGTTCTTGCTATTCTGTCTCCCTTCTCCATGGCTTTACACAAGCTGTCTCCGGTGCTTGGAATTCTCTACCTACTCACTTGAGCCTCTTGGATTTTTCAGGCTCCCTTCAAGGTTCAACTGCCATTACCAGCTCCTTCAATAGGCTTTTCCTGATTTCCCTAATATTTAGTACCTCCCCCTCCATTAACTTTATATTTATGTGTATATATCCTGTATTTACTAATCTTTGAAAATGTTGTTGAAAACAAGTTCCTTGAGTGTAGAAACTGTCACAATTTTATGTTTGTATTCCCAGCACCTAGTAGGTACTTAAATAATTATCGACTGATTGACAGGAGTAATGTGCAAGGAGACATAATTATACACCTGGGAGGTGATAAGACCACCAAAGGAGAGGGTGTGTGTGTGTGTGTGTGTGTGTGTGTGTGTGTGTGTGTACACAGACATACAACATATATATTATATATTTTATAAATGTGTACATATATTTATAATGTGCATACACACATATACAAACACACACTTACTATATTCCTGACACTGAAAACCAGGAGAGAAGCACTCTGTTTAGTAAATATTTGTTGACTAATTGCATTAGGTACTAAATTGAGAACTGTTATCCATTCCCCTAAAGAGCCTACAGTCTAGTTAGGGGAAGACATATATAGCTCATAACTTCTGTTGTGTACCAGTTTCTGGGCATTCTTGCTTTATTTCCTTATCTGTTGACTGTCTCCAAATCATTTCAGTGTTCATTAACAATTTCCCTTTGAATCTGGCAATAAAAATAAGATAAGAAGCTTAAATCCTTCTATTTCTTTACCACGTCTAGTGAATGGTTTAGAAAGAAGTTGTAGTTATTAGCTAAAAGTTAATTTTTTATTAATTATGTACACCATTTATTGAAGCTATTTCTATTCTCTATTAGCAAAGACAATGATTATATAACTATATGTGTATACATGTATGTGAATTCTGTTTAAACAAATTGCTATACTTTATCACCTCCAATTCAATATATAGCTTTATGTCTCTGCACATTGTTTTATAGATGCATGTAAAAGTTCCATACATTACTGTGACATTTTAAAATAGCTGTATGCCAGAAGTATGAAAACTGTGTCCAGTAAAGAGGGACCTTCTCTATCAAAAGGTTAATTCTTTTAACAGCTGAAGAGGCTGTCCTCTCAAGCATATCCTAGAGAAGAGAATTTATTACATAAGGCATAAGCTCATTGGGTATGCAGGGTAAATAACCTAATTTAGAAATACAGTGTAAAGGAAATACAATACTGTTCAAACAGGGTCAGAGGAATGGAACAAGGTAGGAGGAGTCAGTTAACTGGAAGTAGTCCACTAGAAACATTTTATTGAGCTTTTCATAATTTTTACCTTTGAAAAGTCGGTATAAAAGGTATTTTTACTTGTTATTCACTGGTCAGATACTTGGAAGGCTGTAACAGAATTAGCAAAATGCAATTCTGTGGCCAATCTTGATCAAAGTAGCTAGAAATGCCAAGAATTTAACAGTTTAGTGAACATTGACAATTAACCCTCCATAACCTCTATTATCTGCTTGTTTTTTTATTAGAATTAAAGACTAGTAATAGATGGAGAATTGATCATGCAGTTTAGACCACTTGTTTAATTAAAGACACAAGATCTGGAGGTGTAGCAGATATGCAGTTGAGAGCAAAGGAAGCTACTGTTAAAAAAGAAAAAAGGAAAAAAAATGAAGGAGGAAGAGGGCCAGGACAATGACCAATTTGCATTTTATGTGTCAGAGTAGACCTGTTTCAAGCTCTGAGGTCTTCAATAGCCTCAAATTATGAAAACTGCCTGACCTGCTTTGAAGAAAAAAGACCAACCCTGGTTTTAATCTGTAATGGATAACATGTTACTCTAACATACTTCTATCTTTTGGAAAATTTTCATCATTATCGTATGTAGAGTATTTAGTAGGTACTTTTTTGAATAATCCATAATAGATTTTATTTGAAAATCACCCAAGTACAGTTTCTGATATACTCTTCTGGTAACTCCATTTTGATGAGAAATAATTCCTTACTTTTCTAGTGATTCTTTGAGGAGTAGTTGGCTGGGTGAATTCTTCTCCCAATTATGTTACCTTACTTAGGCCATAAGTATGGCTTTGCCTCTAGCATTATTTTTTTTTTATTTCATTGTTTGATTTGGCTTGGTAGCCATGTTGCACAGCAAATAAAGTGCTGTACTTGGAGTCAGGAAGACCTGAGTTCAAATCTTAATTCAATTATTTACCTAAGCAAGTAACCTTGGGCAAATCTGCAAAACAGGGATGATAATAGTACTTTCCTTGCAGAGTTGTTGTGAGGATAAAATAATAAATGTAAAGCACTTTGCAAACCTTAAAGCACCATATAAATGCTAGATATTGTTGTTATTATTTTTGGAGGCAAAAAAACTATATCTATTAGGCATCTTCATAACCAAACGGGACATTTTTGTGACTTCTTACTACCTAACTTCTCTCCGCCCTTAGCACAGTGCCCGGTAAGTGCTTAATGATTGCTTGTTGACTAACTGACTGGCAGAATCTCCTTACTTCACATCTAGCTCTAGGGATGCCAGGACCTGGCACAGTCTGCTGTATTGGATCTGAAAAGAGAAGACCTGCAGTTTCACTTTGGTAACTAAGTAGCTTCTTCATCTTGGGCAAGTCACTGCAGCCCTCTAAGCCTCATCTGTAAAATGGGAATAATAAATCTTGGACTGCATAGATCATAGTGTTATTATGAGAAAAGCCATCTTAGAAACCTTTAAAAGCTCTATATAAATACAAGCTCTAATATTACACACCGATTACTCTGTGCTTCTCCTTACCTCTTCAGGGCTACCAGTATGCCCTTGTTTTTTTCCTCTGTTGTGGCTGCTATAACTTTACATGGCTGTTAAAGTGGAAAGAGCTGTGACTTGCGAGTCAGAGTAATAGGGTCTGAATCCCATATAACTATGTGCAATTCATTTAACATCTTTTAGGTATTGTTACCTAAGTAATTATTCCACGAGGATATGGTTAGCAAAAAATCATGACATTGTGGCAATCTGCTTGCAAATGGGAACTAAGCACAGGCTGTGTGTGTAGGGGGGGGCACACATGTGTGAATGCTTGTGTGTGCATGTGCATATGTGCACCTGCTACTAAATATTGTGATGCGGTTGAAATAGATGATCTCTAATCCATGAATTTTAAATCCTAGAATCCTTTCAATGGAGGGCATGACTATAAGCTTACCTTTCTAGGAGCTTAGTAGAAAGAAAAGGAGATTGTTAAGTTGACTCTAAAAATTGTTTCTTCATATTTGGTGTAATTTCTCTTTTTCCGGATGTGAGACCTTATATTTGTGTCCCTAATGCCTGGCATGTTGCAATTACCAAATGTATCCATTCCTGACTTTCTGGGATTTTTCTGTCTCCTCCCCAGCAGCATTCTCACCCTGGAGGTGTTTTCCAATCTTCTGATTGATGACTTCCTGGCCTCAGTTACCATTGCATGTGGTGCTCAAGCCATGCTAACTCCACTTCTGACTCCACTCCTGGTGCTAGACTTTTTGGATATACATCCTCCCCTCTCAGTTCCCACCACTGCATTGTGTGCTGTCTTCACCCATTAAAATATAAACTGCTTGAGGGTGGAAATGGTATTTTTTGACTGATACAAATACGAGAATGTATTTATAATCTCTCAACGCAGTGCCTGTCATAAAAGTACTTAATAAACGCTTTATTGATGTATCTAAATGAATGAATGACTCAAATATTGGATGCTGATTCTATATACGTTATAGTAATGACCTCTTATTTCTAAAAATAAAAATGATTACTGGAGCAATACATACAACATGGAAAGAGTCCTGTAATACTTTGTGGGCCTCTTAAATTGTAACCACATTAGCAATAAATTTTATTATGTATGTAGTTGATAAACACTTTACATTTTGCAGGATGCATAAAAATAATCAGAAGTGGCTTAGTGGGCCTTATGAATGTTTCAACTAAGTAACTACCTTTGTTACATAATAATCCTGTTATGATTATATGAAGATTTTTTTGATTGACTCTTTGGTGCATTGAATCTGACACACTAAATCAAATGGTGAATTCAATGCATTTTTGTCTTGTTATTTTAATGCATGGTGAGCTTTGGTTGAAACATTTGCAGTAATGAACTTGACATTTGCACTAATGACAGCTTCAGTTTGCTTAATGTCCTGCATTAAATATGCTTCCCCAAAGAGTTGTCCTTGTCAGAGGAAAGGATAAATATTCCATTTTAAACAGCCTTAAGAGGGGTCTGTCTTGTGAATATGGTATGTTCATATTATTTCATGCAAGAGATAAAATTGGAGACATCGGGATATTATTTAAGAAAATCATGATAATGAATATTGCTTGAGAATGGGGTGCAAGTATAGGTGTTTCTGTATATGGGCTGGGTACATTGCTGTTAAACAATGATGATTCTTAATATTTACTCATTAGCAGACTGGTTTGAGAAGGGAGAGAATACAAGGCTACCTGGAATGCTAGGAAAAATAGAACTAGAGTCCCAAAGCCTCTAAGTATGAGATTCTCTCCCCATCGTTGGAGAGACTGGAGCTCTCTTCTCTCTGGCCTGCTTCTTTCCAGCAACATCACCCTCATACATTTTGCCATTGGAAATTAATCTGAATCAAGCTATACTTTTGAAAGAGCTGCACCTATACCTTATTTATACATTGTATTTTTAATAAGCTCAACATATTGCTATCTTCCTTGGGATGTAAGGGTTCTAGAAGAAGGCAAGTCATAAGAACTGATACCAGGAGAGCTGACTAAAAAATTTGCCAGGGCTACTTGCATTTAATAGAAGAACAATTTGGGGCAATTTGATTAAGTTGAATATCTGTTTGTTTGGGAAAGAACTTTATTTACTTGACGATCCTTCTACAACCTTCCTAGGAAAAAGGTCTACCTAGCAAGTGACGGGCCACTTCTCTGTTATTGTTTACCAGCCTTTCTCTTAGATTCAAGGCTCCCCAGTACTGGACAAAAAACCCTGAAGTGAAAATTATTCTCCTTATAACAATATAACATATTTTAGAGATTTAAGATCGGATCTGGAGACTTGAATTAAATCAGATAATTGGGCTTTGAATAAATATTGGCTAGTTTTGGTCTTTGTTTTGCCAATTTACATTGGAACATTTGGAAATGTCACTTCAAAATATGACCAGAGGTTTAGAAAATAATAAAATATGTCTCCTCTGATATATTTACAAGTGTCAGGAGAAGCCGATTAGTCCACTTATCTCAACTGATTCTCACATGCTTCAAAAGCTCCTTAGGATACATGTAATAGTTGACCTTAGTACTACTGTATTCTCTGAAACATTTATAATATACCTCCTTTTAGATATTTCTGCCTATCTACTCTCAAACCTCTATTGCATCAATAATGCACATCTGATAGCTGAGATTTTTCTCCTTTTTTTATTTACATAGAGAACTATGAATAAAGTCAAGAGTCACAGTTTATCATTGAGCAATAAAAATATATGCAGAAATATTCAGTTTCAGAAATATTTCACTAGTTTTCAAAATTTGACCATTTTATATTGACTCCAAAAGGACACTGGAAAAAAAAAAAAGAAAAGAAAAGAAATATCTCTACATAGAATACTCCTAGGAGCAGGGTCAGAGTTCTTGACCCTTTCTACTAATGAGGGTACAGAAAATCAGGTTCCTTTCACACCACAAATGAAGCAACAAATTGGAGACCCTGTGCTTTATTCAGAAGTTTTAATAATATAAAAGTAAGGGTTCAGAAAGATGTGAGGGCAGCTAGGTGGCACACTGGATAGAACACTGGCCCTGGAGTCAGGAGGACCTGAGTTTAAATCTGGCCTCAGACACATAACACTCATTAGCCTTGTGACCCTGGGCAAGTCACTTAACCCCAATTGCCTCGCCCCTTCCTCCTCCCCCAAAAAACTGAGAATAGTGATGGAAGCCAAAGAGTGGGAAGTCTAAAGTCAAGTGGCAGAGTGTATCCAGTAACAAGGAATGTTCAACAATATGAGAACTTTAGCAAGCTTTCAGAACACAAAATGTCCATTGAATTTGTCTATTAAGAAGTCATCAGTGACCTTAGGCAGTAGATAGGTTCTATATTGGAGTAAAGAGTGTTGGACCTTGGAGTCAGGAGAAACCTGGGTTGGAAACTCACCTTAGTCATATGCTAGTCATGTGGTCTTGAGTAAATTGCCTAACCTCTCCAAGTTTCAGTTTCCTCATCTGTGAGGACCAAATAAGATAATGTATTTAAACCTTAAATATAAACTATTTCTGGAATAGTAGGAGGGCATCTGACTCTTTGGCTATTCTGCAGTTAATTTCTGGACTGTTGAAGTACAGAGGCTTACCAGAACCATCAATCAGCCTTCCATCAATTAATTATACTCAGAGGAGAATTCTGGATTTCATTTTATCTTCATGTACCTTTGCAACTTTCACAAAACTCTTAGCCTATAATATTTGTTTTTAATAGTTCCAGCACTAAAGAGTTTAATCCTCTGTTCTCATTAGCTTTCGCTTTAATTTAATTAGATTTCCATCAGGTCAGAAGGGTCAAATGACCCTGAGCTTTGAGACATAACATTTTTTGTTGGATTCAAGGCAACGGTTCTCTACTAGAGCCCACCCAGATTTATGATGACAGATTCTATGACATTTTTTATTTTTAAAAATCTATATCTTTGTTAAAATAGCAGTTTATTAATTTGTGGAAGAGTTGCAAGATGCATAGAAGAAAAAAAAAAAGATGCTTAGTCAGAAGGCCTTGATTCCAGTAATCACTATGACTTTGAGCAAGTGAATTAAATGAATGAATCAAAAAAAATTATTAAATACCATGTTTCAAATGCTGAGCTAAGGAGGATATAAATTCAAAATCAAAGAACCCTTGACCTCAATTAACCTGCATTCTCTTTAAAACATTTTTAATTATGTGTAAAAACAATTATTAACATTCGTTTTTTAAAATTTTGAGTTCCAAATTCTCTCCTTCCCTCCCTTCCATCTCCCTCATTGGGAAAGTAAACAATTTGATACAGGTTATACATGTTCAGTCATGCAAAACATATTCCCATATTAATCATATTGTGAAAGAAAATACAGATAAAAAAACAACAAACTCAAGAAAAATAAAGTTAAAAAATGGTACGTTTCAATCTGCAGTCGGATCCCATCAATTCTTTCTCTGGAAGTAGATAGAAATTTTCACCGTATGTTTTTTTCAGGATTGTCTTAGATCATTGTATTGCTGAGATTTAGAGTTAATCATAGTACAGTATTGTGTTACTCTAAAAAATGTTCTGGTTCTGCTCACTTCACTTTGCATCATTTCATGTAAGTCTTTCCAGGTTTTTCTGAAAAGCACAATAGTATTCCATCTCAGTCATGTGCCACAAGTTGTTCTTCAGCCATTCTCCAATTGATGGGCATTCCCTCAATTTCCAATTCTTTGCCACTATAAATATTTTAGTACACATAGGTTATTTCCCTTTTTAAAAAAATCTATTTGGGATACAGTTCTGGTAGTGGTATTGCTTTGTCAAAGGATATGCACAGTTTTGTAGCCCTTTGGGCATAGTTCCAAATTGTTCTCCCAATTTTCCCACATTCCCTCCAACATTTGTCATTTTCCTTTTCTCTCGTGTTAGCCAGTCTGACAGATGTGAGGGTGTTTTAATTGTCATTTCTCTAATAAATCGTGTTTTAGATCATTTTTTCATAATGACAATAGGTAGCTTTGGTTTCTTCATCTGAAAACTGCTTGTTCACATTCCTTGACTAATTATCAATTGGGAAATGACTTGTATTCTTGTAAATTTGACTCCAGTTCTGTATATATTTGAGAAATGAAGCCTTTATCAGAGAAACTTGCTGTAAAATTCTTTTCTCAGTTTTTCTGCTTTCCTTCTAATCTTGGCTTCTTTAGTTGTGTTTGTGCAAAAACTTTTCTATTTCATGTCATCAAAATTATACATTTTATATTCTGTAATGCTCTACATCTCTTTGGTCATAAATTCTTCCCTTACCCATAAATCTGACGAGTAAACTGTTCCATGCTCCATAGTTTGCTTATGGTTTATGCCTAAATCATGGACCTATTTTGACTTTATCTTGGTATATGATGTGAAGTGTTGGTTCGTAACTAGTTTCTGTCAAACTGCTTTCCAGTGTTGCCAGCAGTTTTTGTCAAATAGTGAGTCCTTGTCCCAAAAGCTCGAATCTTTGCATTTATCAAACACTAGTTTGTTAACAAACTAGTTGTTATTTACTGCTACGTAGCATGTACCTAATCTATTCCCCCGACCTACCACTCTATTTCTTAGCCAGTGCCAGATTGTTTTGATAATTACCATTTTGTAATACAGTTGGAGATTTGATACTGCTAAACTGCTTTCCTTTACATTTGTTTTTCATTGATCTCCCTGATATTCTCAATCCTTTATTCTTCCAGATGAATTTTGTTACTATTTTTTCTAGCTCTATAAAATAATTTTTAGTATTTTGATTGGTATAGCATTGAATAAGTAGATTAATTTTAGGTAGAATTGTCCTTTTTATTATATTAACTCAGCCTAACCATGAGTAATTAAAATCTTTTCAGTTGTTTAGATCTAACTTTATTTCTGTGAAAAGTGTTTGGTAATTGTGTTCCTATAATTCCTGAGTTTGTCTTGGCAGGTTGACTACCAAGTATCTTTATTACCTATAGTTATTTTTCATGGAGTTTTTATTTCTATTTCTTGCTGTTGGACTTTGTTGAGAATATATAGAAATGCTGATAACTTATGTGGGTTTATTTTATATCCTGCAACTTTGCTGAAGTTGTTAATTATTTCAACTAGTTTTTTCAGTTGATTCTCTGGGATTCTCTAAATATGCTGTTATATCATCTGCAAAGGGTATTGGTTTTATTTCCTTGTTGCCTATTCTAATACCTTCAATTTCTTTTTCTTCTCTTATTGCTATAATTAGCATATCTAGTACAATGTTGAATAATAGTGGTGATAATGGGTCTCCTTGCTTCACCCTAATCTTGTTGGGAAGGCTTCAATCCTATCCCCATTGCAGATAATGCTTGCTGATGGTTTTAGAGAGATACTACTTATTTTAAGGAAAGCTCCCTTTATTCCTATTGGTTTTAATAGGAATGAATGTTTTGTTTTGTCAAAAGCTTTTTTGGCGTCTATTGAGATCATCATATGATTTCTGTTGATTTTATTATTGATATGGTTAATTATGCAATTATAGTATTCCTAATATTGAACCAGCCCTATATGCCTAATATAAATCCCATCTGGTTATAGTATATGTTCTTTGTGATTTATTGCTGCAATCTCCTTTCTAGTATCTTATTTAAAATGTTTACATCAATGTTCATTAGGGAAATTGTCTATGGCTTTCTTTTTCTGTATTTGCTCTTTCACTTGTTTGATTTCTTTTTCTAAGATAGGGTTATTTAACTACTCTATTTCTTCTTCTGTTAATAAGAAACTTACTTTCTAATGGAGGTAACTGTACTCAAGGAAAGGGACACTTTGCTATGGAAATTTACAGGAAGACTGAGTAGGGTAATAGAGGAGATTGACACACACTATTTAGGAACAATGGCAAGGCTTCTTTGATCATGGTTATTGATTCATCTTCCTGAGTTGAAATTTGGCCTCAGATACTTACTAGCTGTGTGACCCTGAGCAGGTCACTTAACCCTGTTTGCCTCAGTTTTCTCATTTTCTCAAAATGACCCAGAGAAGGACATGTCAAACCACTGCATTATTTTTGGCAAGAAAACCTCAAATGGGGTCATGAAGAGTTGTACACAATTGAAAAATGACTTGACAGATACTGAAATTAATTCCAAAACTGAAAGGATGGGGAAGGTGAGGGAGAAGAAGAAATATTATGAATCGTGGCTATGACTTTTCTGGAATAGGATTCTGGGAAGAGTAATCACAGTCAGGAGATTGGGCCCCCAAGACAGAAATTAGTCTATAGTGTGAGCTTTCAAGTGGTCGGTGGGGAGACAGCTCAAGAAGAATTACAGCTTCTCAGGGTCTTAATTTTCCTCATTTTTTAAATATCTGAAGAACTTTGGAATTGATTGAATGACATGGGAGACACTGGCACAGACCTGCCCAGCATAGCATGCCCTCATCAAAGAAGGTGCTGTGCTCTATCAGCAAAGTAGAATTGAAGTAGTGAGATGCACAGATTTAGAGAATCCACCCTAAATGTTCACACGGACTACTTCTGTCTGACTGTGGTAGAGCATTTCGAGCTTATGTCGGTCTGATCAACCTCAGTTGGCCACACTGTAACTTGACTCTAACATAGTGATGTCATTTTGGTCCTCTTTGAGAACAAAAAACAACATCCAACCAACCAGCTGATGAGGAGACAGCTAGAGAAGAGTCACAACCTCTCAGAGTTTTGAGTTTTCTCATCTTTAAAATGAGGAATTTAGACTAGATGGTCTCTCAGGTGTTCACTAGCTCTAGTTCTTTGATCCTCGATCTTAAAATGAATAGTTGGACTAGATAGTCTCTAAGTCACTCCTTTCCTCACCCCTGCCACCTAACTCTTTGAACTTTGACACCTTGCCTCAGCTGACTTATCTTGGAAGCCCACTCTACCCATTGGTGAGCTCCTCTGGGAACCTCCATTTTGAGGAAATACCCAAGCAAACTATTATTCTTTCAGTCCTTTCTCCACCTCCTTCCTGGTGCTCTGTACTTCACCATACCTTCTCTTAGGGTCAGGGTTCATAAAGATCATCCCCTCCCCAATCCTGGACACTATGCCTATATTAATGCAGTTTGAGACTGCTTCAGCTGTTTTGCCTACCATTTCACATTATAGATTCTCCTCGAGTTTGCAGTTCACAAGGATCTCGTGTGTCCCCATCTTGTTCTTGTGTAAATGGGTTTTTTGAATTCACAAGTAAGATTCTACATTATTTTTATCTCTCTTAATTTACAGTGTATTTTTTATCTTGACATAGAGCCAAATCCCAAAATTGCCTGTAGCCAATAATGATAATTCTCAGGATGAAAAAAGCAGAATTTTCATAACACTTAAAGGTTTGCAAAATGCTTTAAATACATTGTATCATAATCCTATGAAGTAGGTATGACTGTTATTAATTACCACCATCCTCACTTTACATTTTGTTCTCTATTCATTAACTCCTTTATTTAAGGAATATTTATTGAATCCTGTGCTAGGTGCTGAAGGAGTTGCAAAGATATATCTAAAATGGCCCTTTCATCTTGATAAGTTATAATAACACGGGAAAAAATAAACTGTGGACATGAATAACTGTACAATAAAACAATTTGAGTTACAGAATTGTCACAAAGTGACTAAGGGCTCACTTCCAGCTAGAGTGATCAGAGGGGAAATTGGGGAGGATGTGACTTTTGAGTTAGATCATAAAGGCTATGTAAAGGAAGGGATGGGGAAAGGAAACAGTGTGAACAAAGGCACTAAGGCAACTTAAGCTTATGGTGTTTGAGGAATTACAGAAGTTTGGCAGGAACCCAGGGCAATGAGTAGCCAGAGATAAGGCTGGAAATTTGCTAGGAATGCCTGGACTTTGTTTGGTAGACAGTTGGGAGCAGTTAAAGGTTTTGAACAGGGGGTGATGCTATCAAAACAGTGCTTTAAGAAGATTAGTCTAGGAACATAGTGCAGGGTATATGGCTGGTTCCCAGGCTTATTACCTTTTCTACTGAGAATGAATTCTTTCTATGATTACTTCCTGCTGGTCAGAGAAAGAGACATCTGTTTACTTTGGAGCTGAATTGCTACTTCTACCATAAGCTTCTCCACACCCGTCGTATAAGCTGATTTCCTAGTTTTTCTCTCCCATTGCTTTCCACTAAATTTATATATTCATTCTTGATCTTATTTATTTATTTTTTTTGGGTGCAATACAGGAGGCATATAGCCAGTCATCAGAAGCTGTAACAGCTAAATCCCTCTTCTATATAATTATAGGAGATTTTTCTATCCTTTACTTTCCGGAAGAGTCAAATACCCCCTCCATCTCTTCTCAGGTAAAGAATGAATTGTTAGTTAATTAACAGGCTTCTTAGTTGATTTCACTTAACAACCTTAACAACTAGCTGCTAATGTACATGAAATCACAGTCAGAAAGAATTTTTAAAGGTACAAAAACACTTAGTCTAAACCATAAATTTGAACCAAACAGTTTTATTAACGCATTGCTATATAATTGCAATATAATGGCAATAATTGCAATCAACCAGTACACATTTATTAAGCACCTACTGTGTGCCAGTCACTGTGGTAAAAGACAGTCCCTGTCCTCAAGGTACTCATAGTCTGATTGGGGAGGCAACATGCAAATAAATATATGTAAAGCAAGGTGTATATATTGGGTAAATAAAAAATAATTAGCAGAGAGAAAGCACTAGAAATAAGAGGGGTTGGGGAATGCTTCCTACTGAAGATGGACTTTTGGTTGGAACTTAAAGGAAACCAGGGAGGTCAGTAGGCAGAGTGGAGGCTCCGTGAGGGGGTGTGTGGGGGGGAGCATTCTAGGCATAGGGAACAGCCAGAGAGAGTGCCTAGAACTGAAATATGGAGCGTCTTGTTTGTCAAACAGCCGGGGGGCCAGTGTGTTGGGGAGTAAGGTATAAAAAGACTGGAAAGGTAGGAGGGATTAGGTTATGAAGGGCCAAACAGAGGTGATCCTGGAGGTGATAGAGACCACTGAAATTTATTGAACAGGGGGTGACATAGGCAGACTTACGCTTTAGGAAATCATGTTTGCCTCCTGAGGAATATACAAAGGTCCTCCATTTGACAACAGTACAATGTGAGCTCCCTGAGGGCTGCCAGTTTTTATTTTTTTGTAGCCACAGCACTTAACATAGTGCCTTTAACATAATAAGCACTTTGGCTGACTGAAGTCCTCCAATATACCGTTAATTCTTTCCACATCATGAGATTTCAGAGTAGGGTAGCCCTTGCTATCTGGAAAATCTGAGTAAAATGTTTTGGCCTTCCTTTCATACCAGAGAAGAAGTCTGAATTATGACAGTACTAAAAGATAAACTATGTTGATACTATAAAATACTATATATATAGCGTATGCATTTCTGAGTTTCTAAACTTTTTCTATGTCATTTGCCAGCCTTTGCATGTCATCTGGTGCTTCTGCAAAACTCCCAAAAAATTCCCATTTAATTTCTAATGCACACCTGAGATGTATCAAAAGTGTGATGGGGAAAGTCATAATGTGGAAGGAATAACTGTATTTCATATGCAAAATCTCCCCAGGAGCTAGAGGACTTTCTCTAGGCCATATAATATCATTTCATATGAGTATGGCACTCAAGCTTTTCATCTATTTTCACTGTTTCTCATCATATGTTTACCCTGGGTAACATCTTGTTTCACAAGTCATAGTTGGTTGTATGTAGCAGTCTATTTAGGGTCTACATTGTGTACCAAATAGTAAATAAGTCTATTTTTAAAGCAAACCTGGGGTTTTTACTGGGGTAAAGACCTCCTGGTGATAGACTTCTACCAAGGTAGAGAGGTGCCTTCTTTGGACTTTAAGGTCTTAGAGAAGTGCCTGGAGAAGATGATTAACTTAGGAACAGGAGGCCAGGGATGTTTAAGAAGCACTTGAAGCCAAGGTTTCCTGACCCCAAGGCCAGTTCTCTATATACTACACTAAGATACCTCTCATATGTTAGAGTCACAAAAACTCATTTTACACATACAGAAAGCCTTTAATTCCTTGGATTGGTTATTTTTTTATCTTTAATTTACAAATCATTAGGCCAGATGTTTAATTACATTTGTAGTTAAAGTAAACTAGCTGGAAAGTCTACTTTAGAAACAGAATTCAGTAATGTTGCTTCTATAACTGCAAGTTAAACTCATAGGTATATTAGATTCTATTATGTTTAAATGTTTTCTGGATGATTAGAAGCCATCAGCCTTTTAAAGGTTTTGTAAAGCATTAGAAATGACACCTATAATATTGCCCATTCCTTTGTTTTTTGCTTTGACCAATTTGTTTTGACAATGAAAGTGCATGTCTGACATAAATATTAATTGTTCATATGTTTCAGTACATATCAATACAAGTTAAAGAGTCTTATTTTCAGCAGAATTTCTCGTGTATTTGTAAGCAAAACCAGAAAGTAAAATTCAGATAAAATTGACTCAATTTCAAGAACCAGTGCTGTAATTATCTAATAATGATTAAAATGTACTGTTGAGATAATGGAGAGAAGTCAGATGTGTAGAATTGAAGTTGACAACAAATGTTTTTTATTGATGTTTTTTTAGAAGAATTTACCTCATAATAAGTGAACCATAAGCCCTGATTGTTCTGTGGTGAACTTCCTATATTTTAACTTCAAAGTCTCTTTGAAGCTTATCAATCTCTGTGTTGGTCAGGTATTGATTGCTATTTTTATTTTGTGAGAAGGAAGTGAGGGGTCAGCCAAAGACTTTTCAAAGGGCATGTAGTGAGACCATATAAACCTGAATACGAGCCCTTAAAGCTTACTTTCTGTTCCTTTCTTGATACCAGTGAATTGAATGCCTTGAATTAGTCCCACTTTCTTGCTTTAAAAATAATTCTTGTACTTGAGCAAGTATAAAGATCAGAACAATTTAATGCCTTGTACAGAGTATCCATTAAGCCATGTATGCAGTTGAGATGTAAAGATGACTCGCTGAGGCCCTCAGATGAATTTTGTTCTCTACACTGTGTTCCTCAAAGCCTCAAAGCATGCTGTGTTTGAAATTAAGATAATCATTGAGATTTGTGCTCACTTAAGCAAGGCTATTTAGAGACAGAGGAAGAGAGACAGAGGAAGAAAAAACAGAGAAAGGAGAAAGACAGAGGAGGATAGAGAAGGAGGGATAAGAACAGAAAGAGGAGGAATGATGGAAAGGGAGGGAATGAGGGAGACAGAGAGAGAAAGGGAGGAGAGAGGGAAGATTGAGAGGAAAGGAGGGAAAGAGACAGATGGAGGGGGGAGAGAGGGAGGCAGAAAGAGAAGGTACAGGGAAGGAGGAGGACAGGAAGGGAGGGGGAGAAAGAGAGAGAGAGAGAGGGAAAGGGAGAGGGAGAAGGGGAAAAGGAGAGAAAGAGAAGAGAGAGAAAGAGAGAAAGAAGGGGAAGGAAGATGAGTGGAGGAGTGGAAGATAAATGGGGAAAGAGGGAAAGGGTAACAGCTAGGTGGCGCAGTGGATAGAGCACTGGCCCTGGATTCAAGAGTTACCTGAGTTCAAATGCGGCCTCAGACACATAACACTTACTAGCTGTGTGATCCTGGGCAAGTCACTTAGCCCCATTGCCTAGCTAGAAAAAAAAAAAAGATGGAAAGGGAGAGAAGGAGAGAGAGGGAGAGGGACAGGGGAAGAGGGAGAGAGAAAGTGAAATTATTAGGTGTTTACAGTATGCCTGGTACTGTGCTAAGCACTGGGAATACAAATACAAGCCAAAAAGAAAGACAGACCTTGCCCTGGAGGAACATGTCTTTTAATGATTAAAGATAACACATAAAACATAAAGGCACTGAAAAGTTGTGAGGTTGGAGGGAGCGATGAGAAGGTAAGGTAAAAGACAAGGTGTAAAAGGTCTGGAGAGTGAGGGTTACAGGCTGGAACTCTTCAATCCGATGAGGGAACCACAGTATTGAGCCATCTCCCTGGGAAGAAAGCAGTAAGAGTAGAGGTAGAAAAAGTCTTGGGAAGGCAGGAGCAGAGCTGGGAGAGAAGGGAGTGTATTAAGAGTACTTAAATATTCCCAGAGTATTCTATAAATTGATATGATAGAAGAAAAAAATGCTTATATAAGAGAAGAAATATAGTTTTAGAATACTAAGGACCAGGCAGGCGTGGCGCAGAAAATAAAGATCTTGGTTTTGGTTAGACTTTTTTGTCACCCTTAGAAATAGAGAATAAATTAAGCTTTGGGACTTATACATCAGGAATTAATCATTCACTCTTTTTCAATTTTAGATCCTAAAAACATCTTTTCTGATCATAGTTTTAATTTCAGGGGATGTTTCAGCTTGAATAGAAAAAAAACTATATCTTTATTTTAATATAATTGGTTTCCTTTATTATCACATATATTCTATTTTATGCATTTAAAAACTTTATTCTGAGAAGTAAATAATAGGCTTCACTGGAGTCTAAATATGAGTAAGAACTAAGAGCCCTGAACTGTAGAATGAGAGACAAAATTTGTATTCATTGCCACACTTGTCTACCGTCTTGTCTTGCCAGGAGACTATTCAATTCTCCAAGGATTTTTATTTTTTACCAAATGGAAAATGATAAAAGTTGCCATCTATCTCACTATGATGTTAAAAGAGTTATTGAGATTTTGTTGTTGTTATTGTTTAACAGGTAGATTTACTTGGGCATCTTGGGAAAGATATGTTACGTAAATATGAATTGTTGATATCATTACAATGAAATTCAGTTACACTATTTCTGCAAAATGTTTCTCTGCTTAGTCTCTAAAAAAATCAGGGTGAACAAATTTCACTATGATAACAAGAAGCACACAGCTTGCTTGGTTGTAAACAATGTTTTAGAGAAAAAAAAAGAAAGAAGTCAAAGGCTTGAAGATGATACCCACCTATATACCAAAAATGTGTCAAGTGACTGTCTAGCAAAGCTAGGAGTGATTAAAAACAGCCAGATTGCTTCATCAAGAATAGGTCATGCCAGATACCTTATTTCCTTTTTGGACAGGATCCTATCTAGGGAGGTCAAGGAAATACTTTACATAGTTTGGTTAAGTTTTAATAAAGCATTTGATAAAAGTTCCCACTGCTATTCTTCTGGAAAAAAGATATGGACTGTATAAATGAGAAAGATTGAAATCTTTACATATTGACAAAGTAGAAGGAGAGTCCCAAATTGCAAGCTTTGGCACCAACATCAACAATAACTAATACTTATATAGCACTTTAAGATTTGCAAAGCTTGTTTGAAATATTATCTCATTTGATACTAACAACAACCAGAGGAGGTAGAATGACCTAGGTAGGAAGTCATCTATTTTAAAGATAAGACAACTGAGGCAGATAAAGGTTAGGTGACTTTACACACCTAGTAAACGTGGAAAGCTGGATGTTAATTTATATCTTCCAGACTCCAGGCTCAGCACTTTGTCCATTGTGCCACCTAGCAAAACCCCAAAATGGAAACCCCAGGAGGAACTCACAAATGGGAGAAGGGAGCCTGAGCAAAGGGATGTTCCAGAGTGAGAATATACCACATACTTAGATAAAGATCCTCCTGTCATCCCCACCCAGAGGGAAAATTTACTGAAAATACAGAGACAACAATGTTTAACTGTACTTATTTTTGTTGTTGCTTCTTGAAGATGTTCATTTCCACTTGTTTGTTGCCTGTGCTTTCTGCATTTATACAAACATATTTGAAGCCATGGGATTTTTTTTTTTTGGCTATTTCTTTTTTTTTGAACTTTGTCTCCTGTGATTTTTTTTTGTATGTCAATTGCGTGCCCCCCCCATATTATAGAAGAACTCTTTTTGGTATCTAGTTTTGTGATATACATAAAATGTTTTCCCTTTCTGCCTTCTTTCAGATTAAAGCCCTTTTCACTAGATTTTCAAAATTCCAGGGAAATAAATTCTTGATAGCCCTTTTTACAGGTACTCCAATCCTGGCCAGGAACCCGTTATTCCTACATTTGGAATTGTGATCCAGAAATTCTGGAGCTGTTTAACTGGTCAGTAGTCATGACACATTATAGTGATATGTGCAAGGCACTGTGCTAAGCATGGAGAATATAAATATAAGCAAAAATGAAGACATAGATTTCAATTTAATTTAGCTAGAGGAGCCTTCATATTTCATGTAGTCCAATTTATGCCTGAAAAGAAATCACCACTTAGCTAAGTGCTGAGACAATGCATTTTACTTTTAGCTAATGTAATGTAAGTTGTTAAGGAGAATTTTCCTTACCTTAATCTGAAATTTCTTTCTCTGTAACCCATTATTTCTATTTCAACATTCTAGGGGCATGCCAGCCCTTGAAATACTCATGAGGTGTCCTGATCCTATGTATGTCATCCCTCCTTCTTTTGTATATCATCTCAGTTCTGTGTTAAAATTCCCTAATTCTTTCAGGAGATTCTTGAATGGCATGCTTTCCAGTTCCCTCATCATCTTATTCTCCCTCTCCAAGCCTAAATTTATTTCAACTAAGCTAAATATTTGTCTCTTAGCTGCTTCTATCCAGTTCTCCTGCTTCTACTAGTTGTGTCATTAGGCTATTTTTGTTGTTGTTGTTTTCAGTTCCCTGGGACATGCAGTTGATCTGTGCCTAGTTATTTTATCTCAGATATCAGGGTTGATTGCACTAATAAAGAGAGATCTGTGTGTGTTCTTTAATTCCACATACTTTTCTTGGGTTTCAGCTCCCTACTAGACACTTTTATTCTTCGCTTTCTAGTCCAAAGATCATTCTACTTGGAAGAGAAAATGAAAACAATGTAAGAGCTGAATAATTCTTCCTTCTGTCTGTTGCTTATTTCCCCATCCATCGTGATCCTATCATTTATTTGATCCTCATCTCTTTCCCCTCCCTCTTTTCCATTTATTTAAATAAATAATCCCTTTTTTTTTCTTGACCATTTTAGAGTTGGTTGCCATGTTCTCCTTGCCACCCTCTTGGAGGACATGCTTCCTTTCCTGACCTGTCTTCTACTCCTTTATCTTTCCATGCAGTGACTAAATGCATTCACCTGGAAGAGATTCCAGATTTCATCTTCCCATGGCTAATGGAAATCTTTGGCTATCCGGTATATTAAGTATATTTCCTTTTTTCCCTTCTTAATAAATGTTACTTCATAGTGGACTTGACTTTCTAAGAAGCTCATAATTTTTGCTTGTCTTTTTTTTATGTCTGACTCTGGAGCAGACATTAGGCTACACAAGCTCTTTTAGATAATTCTTCTAAGGACTTTCTTTACAAGACACAATCTGTTGAACTGGAAATATAAAATATGTTAAAATAATAATAATAAGGAGCTCAGCAAAAGTCAACTCATAGGACTCCCAAAGACTTTAATATTTTATTTTGTTTATTTGCATAAATTCTACTGGATGAATAATCTACTCTCTATGTGTCTTGACATAATGGGCAAAGAAATTGTCATAGTCAGGAAAGCTGGATTCATGTTACATCTCTGACATATACTGGTATGTGATCGCAGGCAATTCACTTAATCTTTCATTACTTTATTTTTTAAAAATTCATTTATTTTATTTTGAACGTAAGAAATAAAACAAGAAGTTCTACAACATAGAATAGAAAAAAAGATGGTTGTGCATGAAATTGCAAATCTATTATATATAACTTGTTATTACTTTTAAATATATAATAAAGTTATCATCTAACTTTCTTTTTTTTCTTTATTCCCTCCTCCTTGCCCTAAACATAGCTGCCATTACATACAAATGTGTATATGTGTGTATGTTTGTGTGTATAAAAGCATTCTGTACATACTTTTGTTTGTCAGTTCTTTTTCTGGATGTAGGTAGCATCTTCCTTCATATGTCTTTTGTAGTTAACTTCGGCATTTGTAACAGTCAAAATGACTTAGTCACTTAATGTTGTTCTTAAAACAATGTTGTTATTTCTGTATACAATGTTCTCTTGGTTCTGCTCCTTTTGCTCTTTATTATTTCATGCAAGTCTATCCATGTTTTTCTAAGATCTTTGAGCCCATCATTTTCTAAGATCATTGAGCACAGTAGTATTCCATCACAATCATATACCACAACTTGTTTGGCCATTTCCTTTATGAATTCAGCCATTAATCATTTCAGAAAACTCTTTGAGATGACAAGTTTCAGAAAAGGTGCTTACTTACATTGTGAGAGTGAATTTTCTCACTCGGAAATGCCTTATGGTAATACAATCATGGTTTTAATCCACATAGCTGTATGCAAATTAGGTACTCTTTGGGTTGTATAACTTGTCTGTTCTTCACCTTTATCAGTCATTAAAAGCTATGATTCATTTTTCAAGTGAGCCTAACTTATACCAGGAAAGTAGTAAACTTTCCTATTGACAGTTGTCCATATATTTACAACGGTCAGAGTTGAATAAAATGAATATTGAAAAGATATTAGTTTTAAATTGGATAAACATTTATAGAAGTACGTAATTATAACATTAATTTCTGTATTCAAACCTCAGGTCTTTTTTTGATTGAAAAATCTGATCAGGAATGATAAGCAAATTTTGCCACTTAGAATACTGGCTAATTTCTTGGGCTGTGCTGGGCAATTGTACAATTTTTATTATTGTGAGACCGGGGACAGTTTATGTTGGTTAAATAAAGACATTTTGTTTTTTAGGAAAATAAGTCCCTTATTGCATGTGGATCCCTAATATGCTACCTATCCAGAATTACCTACCAACATTTCAATAGACATTTGATTTCTTTCCTAACATTGAATTCTCACTTGAGAACTCTTGTTTCTAATACTTATAGTAGATTTTACTTTATGCTTCATGAAATCTCACTTGGGATCAGAGGAAAGGAAATAGGAGAAAATTAAAAGAATTTTAATTAATAAATTAATTTTAAAATTAAAAACCTTTAGACTGTTATACAAGATATTTATTTCCTTTAGAAGAAATTTAATCATTATTTTTTGTTCAAGAATACTTATAGTTTAATGTCATGACTCCATGTGAACTGCTTTGTTATAGGAGGAAGGTGGGGAAGGGAATTACTATGATAGCCTCTACAGTAAAATAATATGTATTTATGGTCATATATTTACATGTGAGTAGTAATGACAAATAACTGACAACTGATATGCCTTGTGATTATTTAAGTAGTAAAAAGGTAAAAAGAATTATATATATATGTATATATATGTATGATGATGATGATGATGATGATGAAGTTTCTCTGTGCCCAGTTTACCCTTTGTGGTTCTGGGTATAAGTCAAATGAGAGGATTAGAGATTTAGATATGTAAGAGATTCAAGCAAGCATCTAGTCACATGATCAAAGCATCACCCAGGAGTATAGACTGAAAGCTAAAAAGGCCCTCAGAGATTATTTAGTTCAGGTCCCTCATATGGCAAAGGAGGAAACGGAAACCCAGAAATACTAAGTGACTTGCCCAGTGTTACAGAAGTATCAGCACTGACATTCAAATGCATTTCCTCTAATTCTCAGTCATACTTTCAACTGCAATCCATTGCCTCTCAAATTCTACTTGGTTTTAGCCTTTGATTTCTAAGTGAATAATGCCTAAAAAGTTATGTGTTGGTTTTTGCATTTTATATCAGGTATTTTCTTTAAAAAAATGCATTAGCTCCAGAGAATCATAGAAGAGGAGAATGATAAAAACTGTAAGGAGAATCTTAGAGATTACCTAGTATAACTTCTATGTAGTAAGAGCAGTATTTCCTCATGCCCTATCCCACCAACCCATAATAATGGCTAGTTTTTCCTTAAAAAGTATTGAAACTATCCTCTCCTCATAACTGGCATAGGGAACTAAGGGTTGAGCTCATGAGGAGGTGTCCTAGCTGCCTAAGAGCATTGGAGGCCAGCCCAAGAATAGTCTTTCCTTATATTTGGTGCCATGTAAGTCATCATGACCTAGCCTCCTGACCCAACACATTTAATCATGAAGACAAGTGAGGTCATTTCTATCTGAAACTATTGCTGTGTCTTTACTGAGGATCCTTTCCATGCTATGGCTAAGTAATCTTTCTTTTGTTAACTGTTAGATGATTTATGAATGTCTCATTTTAATCCTGTTTCAAAGCTGAAATACCAGTCCATCCTCAGAGAATACAACACCATACAACACCTACAACAAACCCCCATTTTATTTATGAGGAAACTGAGACCCAAGTAGGTGACATGATTTACCAAAGGTCATACAGTGACTTGAAACCCTCTAGTTACCTTGGAAATTATGTGAAATTACAAGTCCAATATTGATTTCTACTATAGAAACTCTGAGAACAGGTACATTCATAGAATAAGTCATTAAGCAACCAAAGGAAGTACTTTGTATGAACATATTCATATATGTGTACGTTATGCATACATGTGCACATATGGTATACATATACATATGACACTTTAAACTTTGTAAAGTCTTGTGTCATTTGATACATATAGAGCCTTGGGAGGCAGGAAGTAAAAATGTATAATCTACATTTTACAGAGGAAATAATAGGACCTAAAATTCAGTGATTTAGCCAGGGTCACACAGCTGTTAAGTATCAGAAATGAGATTCAAGCCTAGTTCCCTCCTGACTCCAAGTCCAGCATTCTTTCCATTATACCACACCCTGAATAAAAATTATTCAGTTTAATATACATGGTGGTATCATAAAAGCAGAAAACACTAAGTATTTTTTTCTAATTTATTGAATAAAATAGTAGAACTTAGGAATCACATTCTGGACTCATAATTTTTTTCAAGAGTATAAATTCAGCAATTCAATTCAGTAGGCATTTATAGAGTGCATATTATATCAGGCACTATGGGAGGTGCTGGGAATACAAAGACAAAAATTAAGTCATACATACCTTCAAGGTATTCATTATCCCCTGAGAGGAATACATACATAGAAAAGTATATGCAAACTTTATGCAAAAAAATAGAAATTATTTTCTGTGGGTACAATAACAACCCCTTGGGAATCTGGAAAAGTCTCCTGTAGGAAGTGGTGCCTATAGTCTATTTTGAAGGAAGCTAGGTATTCTATAACATAGTAATGAGGAAGGAGAATGTTCCAAAGATAGGCATCACCATGTGCAAAGGCAGGTGGGAGGTAGAAAGTCACATGTGGGAATGGGAAATAGGAAAATGTATGCAGAATGTAGTATGAGTCAAAGGGATATAATGTCCAATTTTGAAAGAAAGGTATACCACTATGTTGAGAAGGGCTTTAAATGACAAAACAGGGAAGTTTTTATTTTATTCTAGAGACCATAGAGAGCCACTGCAGTTTCTTGAATGATACTTGAATAATATGCTCAGGGTCACACAGTGCACTAAGTGTTAAGTGTCTGAGGCTGGATTTGAACTCAGGTCCTCCTGATTCCCCTGTGCTGCCTAGCTGCCCCTACTTTGAGATTTTTTTATTCCATCATAGAGAATATGGTACTGAAAGTCAATTCCTAACTTGAACACTATGCTTGTAAATGTCCATTATTTCAGAATAAGCAGGAGTCAAAGGAATTTCCATTCCAACTTCTAGAAGAAACATGTGTCCCTAGCATTCAAAGTTTGAGTTCCTATGAAAAGAATTTAAGAAATGTTGGTTAGGTATAGTTGATATACTGCCATTAACACTGCACTTCAGGTCCAATATGGGTTAAATAGGCTTTTGTGGAGTGGCTTGGGAACCAAACTATCAGTTATAACATTTTTAAATGGCATTTTGAGTTCCAAACAACCAACTTACAAATGAACTTTTGAAATGCAGCCCATTCATAAATTGGGTGTTGTTTCCGTTTGCAAAAATCTGCAAAATAAGGTGTTCTCTTATAGGTAGTATATATTATTTCAAAAAATAGAAGAGCTTATTCCTTCATGAGATGAGCCACTATGCTTATGAGAGCACTTATAAAATTAATAGTGGAGCCGTCATCTTAAGGTTTATGTGCATTTATGGAAAAAGGTTTTGTGAGTGCTTTATAGTGGATGAGGGTTTCTCAATAAGGCATTTTGTCAGAGTCAAACAAGGGAATGAGGTGTGTATGGGGCTGAATGAGATAATGCTTTCATGCATGACAAGCAAGGACCAATTATCACGCAAGTGTCATCTTGTCTTTGGGCTTCTACTCAGGCTTTTGTTTCAGTTGCTACTACTTATGTAGCCTAGCCAGCCTACCAACTGTGGCTATAGCTAGTGGGAGGGCAGCTGAATAATAAAGCCCAAACTTAGCATCCATTTCTGAGCCTGTGGCTATGGCAGGTAGTCTCAGCTACATTTCAGGTCAGTTGTAGTTCAAAGACTACAGAAGTGTTTATATGTTAAGGAGATCTCTATTGCTCCTTAGGGGTATAGGGTCTTCAAGGAGGATGAGCAACTCCGGTATGAAGGCTTGTGGAGCCCTTTTCAGGACTGTTCATCCACCTTTGGTATCTACGTGGTACTCAACTCTCAGCACTGGCTCCAAGAAGCTATAGCATGCTCAGCAGCCATATCCTGATAAACCATCTCAGCAGATGACTAACACAGGTTGAAGGTAATCTATAGGCCTCAAACCTGTCAGTGAGGTAGGGGGATGTCTAGCCAAAAGACTTCCCATGGCCAAATGGCATATGAGAACAATTTGTTCCAATAGCCATAAAGGTGGCTGTGGCAAGCTGTGTAGGGCCCTTAGAGATTGGTCAGACATTGAAGATACCAATGTCATCCTCTGTATCCTGGGCCATCACCAGTCATCCCAACATTTTTCTTGCCACTGGACTTTTATGGCGCTGGGGAAGAAACAGCCTGACAACTTTGTGCAACCCTGCCTCACTTAAATCCAGTTCATGAGCAAGTCAAGACATCATGATGTCATTGGTCCTCTTTGAAAATGAAGGACAAATAACAGCATTGCTCTTTAGAATTCATAACCCCTTTGGCCCATAAGAAACCTGTTCTTGTAAGATAAGGAGGGTAATGTATACCTCCATACTTTCAGATACTTTCTTTCTTTCCCTTTGTATCCTCACATTACATATCCCTTTTGAAAGATTTTGAATATATCTAAACTAGGTATCAGTTTTACACTGATGGAAGATGTGGAACAAATAATACAGATGTAATATCAACTGGAGGCAGCTAGTTGGCTCACTGGACAGTGCCTAGAGTCAGAAAGACATGAGTTCAAATCCAGCCTCATACACTTACTAGATGTGTAACTCTGGGCAAGTCACTTAACCTCTATTTACCTTAATCCACTAGAAAAGGGAATGGCAAACCATTACAGTATCTTTGCGAAGAAAACCCCGTGGACAGTATTGGTATACTATGGTTCATGGAGTCATAAAGGGTCAGACACAACTGAACAACTGAACAACAATGCCAACTACTAGGGAGTCTGAGGCTAGTGGATCTTGTGAGCATAGGAGTTCTGAGATGTAATGGGATAAGTCATTTGAGGGTCTGCACAAAATTCAGCATTTATATGGTGAGCCTTTAGAAGGGAGCCATCAAGTTGCTTAAAGAGGATTGAATCAGCCCAGTTTGGAAACAGAGATTATAGCTCCAGTGCCAACCAGTAATGGGATCAGGCCCCCGAGTAGCCTGGGGAAGATGAGATTAACTCTTTTAAAAAGTACTACCGCAACTAATAGTACGGAAGATTTTGTTGTTAAAGAACTATAGAGGGTAGTGTTTCTATTACTATTGACAATTTCCAGCCGTTAGTGGCAGAGTTGGGACAGCATGCCATATAGTCAGAGGTATGCTAGAAATGTTTAACAGCTGGCTCTCCAAAAACACAAGACAGATTTTTAAGTTTTAATCTACATAATTAACATTTTCTTCACTGTGTTCTTAAGTTTAGATAATCAACAAAACAGTAAATGAGGTCCTGATTTTATGTGAATGTATATAAAGGTATCATTTTTATATAAATAGCATTTGCTAATTTGCAAGATAAAAATGCTCACCCTGAAAATGTAACTATCAGTTCCCATGAACAGGTACAAAATGGGAGGAAGAGCACTTGAAATCAGAATATTTGGTGCAAATATCATTAGTTGTATTTCCCTGAATTAAGTTACAACCTATATAATGTGTATAATAATACTTGCCCAGGATTACTATGAGGAAAGTACTATAAAATGTGAGTTGCTATTAAAGCTAGACTTTGTAATGAGTTAAGGTGGAGTCTATTAAGTAATTAAAAAATGTAATCTACCTGAGTACAATGCAAACCTTTTGTAATGTTGATGTGGGCATATTACTGTTATCCCTGTTACAGATTTATTTGCTTATTTTGGGCCCAACCTATGATTTCATTGGTAGAGAACTCTCCATTAGTAAACTCTACCAAATGTAATTCATCACTTTGTGTGCAATCTATAAGTTTTGTAAGCAGTAGTTTTACAGGACCTGGAGTAATGAAAATAATATTTGAGATTTTGTCAATTGAATTGAGCTATTTTGTGTGTAACAGCTATGTCCTGTCCCATCACAGTATTTATCAAAGATGGGACTTGAACTCAGGTCTTCCTGACTTGATGGCCAACTCTGTATGCACTATGCCATGATGCCTCCTATGTTACAGAATATTTGTGTTAAATCAAGTTTATAGGTAAGGAAACTAAGGATCAGATTGCTTATTAGTTTGTGGGGTCACACACATAATAACTCTGTGAGGCAGGATTTGTACTGACTTCTCCTGACTACAAATCCTCTGGCATATAGCTTTGATGGTATTAGGGTTAGGCCAATGTAGCTGGGTATAACATGAAAGAACCAAATTATACACATATATAATTTATTATATACATATACATATATACATACATATACATATACGTATACATATATATAGACATAGAACCTGGTGGACCAAAGGCAGATTCCAGTCTGGAAATACTTCTCCAAGGATTTGCAATTTTCTTAGTAAGGGAACTCTCTACCACACTCGTTGAGTTGCCATGGATAAATATCCATTACCCTGTAACAAGTCTAGCGATGAGTTTTTCCCAGGGTAGTTAAGTTGGTCATTGGGCAATGGATAAACAATCTTCATTGCCATAATCCATGTTTAAATCCTTTCCAAAATGATAGAACTAGGCTGAACTTGTGCTCTGATGGTGTTGTTTTTTAGAACCCAGAATCACTTCCGTGTCAAAATTCAACATTAGAATAAAATTTTACCAGAGTTCTATTTTGGAAATGATGTATAGAAAAAATAAACCAAAAATCTATAGACATATAGATTTCTTTGGGGGAAAAAATTGTATGTGACAGCTTACAGTTACTTATATAATCCTCTTTCTTTTCCTTTGTATATTGAACTATTTTGTGTTTGTTGGTGATTAAATTCACAATGAAAAAGAAATTTTTATGAAATAAACCAAGATAGCTTGTGGAAATCCTGAGAGAAGATAGATTCTTATTTTACAATAGAAAATTGTTTTCTGCCTGTCATATGTTCATTCCTCATAGGTTCCATTTTATGAAAGATTTATATGTTACTTTCTATTATGATGGTCAGAGTCTGTGATACTATAGATAATTTATATTTTAAGGGCAACTTTAATGATAAGGTTATAAAAAAAACAAGCATTTGGGTTTACAAAATATCTAGCTTTATTTCATCAAGACTTCTTATCACATGGGCATCTCATAATAATGTGTATGGCCAAATGAGCTGTATTGTACAGTATGCTAGTTTGGCTTTCACCTAGACAATGTCTGGAAGCTTTAATTTAAATGAAATCTAGCAGTATTCTTGTGCATATACAAAGCTGTCAAAACAATTCAAGGCCCTAAAATAAATACAAAATAAAACACCCCACTGTTACAGTTACTAGAATATAAATATATATATACATTTTAATAATATTGCCTTGTTCTGTTCTTTTAATTTGAGTCTTAGAGAAATATCTATGGTAAAAAAAAAAGGGACCAGGTTAATATTGTGGGGATTCACCCTACTCTTGGCTAAAATCCTCACCCAGAAATCTGGTAGAATAAAAAAATTCTTAAATGAATACCCCAGCATATTGGCAACAATTGCATACCTCCAAATACACTATTCATAATATATTTAAAGGAACTTTATTCATAGGAAAAGATTAGTCAAAGAACATTGTGTATTTTCCAAATGAATTATTAAATCCCCATTTCCCACAATGCCCTGTGCGCAGTATTTCCTAAAGTCCTGGAGTTATAGATTCCTCTCACATTAGAGTCTTCTTTATGGCTGCTTCCTATACCCATCTCCCATGATCTCAGCTTTACTTCTCTGCTGCACAGATGGCAGTTCTTCTTTGCTGCCTCAGATGTCCTCACCTGCACCTTTCTGATTGACCCTTCTGGAATGTCCTCTCAAGATATCTTCTAATGAATGTTCCTGAAAAGTCATTAAGGGAGGGGCGACTAGGTGGTACACTGGATAGAGTACTGGCCCTGGATTCAGGAGAACCTGAGTTCAAATCGGGCCTCAGACACATAACACTTATTAGCTGTGTGATCCTGGGCAAGTCACTTAGCCCCATTGCCTAGCCAAAAAAAAAAAAAAGTTATTAAGGGACCTTGGATAATTACTCATCCTTTAACTTTGGAGCACTACTTTGGGCACTTTTACGTAAATCCAGTCATATGAAAACTTCTGGCACAGATAGCATATTCATGTTGGATAACCAATTCCCCCATGGGTATTAAGTGCTTAAATGATCTGTGATTTAACCTTAGTAAGTGATCTCCCTGTCTTTCTCCTGCTCCCCAAGCACTGATGATCACAACTCTCTCACTTATCATTCCTATAGGCTATGAGAATGCATCTGAATAAGGTTTTTGTGTAAGGAGCATCCCTTGCCTAACAGAATATGATTTATGATCTAGGACAATCAGTCATAACCTGAAATCCATAGATCTCCAAGAGGTCCCTGGGTAGATTTCAGAATATCTGTAAACTTAGATGGAAAAAAAACTACATCTTTATTTTTGTTACTCTCTAAAGTTTAATATATCCTTCAATCATGGATACGGATATAGGTTATATATCACAGTAATATTGATAGTGCCAGTGACTTTGTCACCAATAGAAATCACAGATTTATGCATATCATATTAAGGTTGTAGATATATCAAAATATCATTTAAGTTCATCACTTTCTTTTTTAAATATTTTTTGTTAAATATTTCCCTGTTACATGAAAACATTTTTAACATTCATTTTTTAAAATTGAGTTCAGAATTCTCTCCCTCCCTTACTACTCTGCCTCAACCATTGAGAAGGCAAGCAATATGATATAAATTATACATGTGAAGTCATACAAAACATTTCCATATTAGCCATGTTGCAAAAGAAAACATATACATACAAACAAGAAAAATAAAATTTCAAGAAGTATGCTTCAATCTGTATTCAAAGTACATCAGTTCTTGCTCTGGACATGGATAGCATTTTTCATCATGGATCCTTTGGAATTGTCTCACATCATTGTCTTGATCAGAGTACCCAAGATTTTATTATTCATACAGTTCATTATTCATATAGTATTACAATTACTATATATAGTGTTTTCTGCTTACGATCTCTTCACTTTACATGAATTCATTTTAGTCTTCTGAGGTTTTTCTGAAACCATCCTGCTCACATTTCTTGTAGCACAACAATATTCCATCACAATCATATACCACCACTTGTTCAGCCATTCCCCACTTGATGGGCATCCCCTCAATTCCCAGTTCTTTTCCACCATAAAAAGAGCAGCTATAAATGTTTTTGTACAAAGATATCCTTTTCCCTTTTCTTTGATATCTTCCAGATGCAGACCTAGTAGTGGTATTGCTGGGTCAAAGGATATGCACAGTTTTATAGCACTTTAGGCAAATTCCAGATTGTTCTCCAGAATGGTTGGACAAGTTCACATCTCTACCAACAATGCATTAGTGTCTCAATTTTTTCACATTCCTTCCAGCGTTTGTCATTTCCTTTTTATGTCATGTTAGCCAATCAGATGGATGTGAGGTGGTATCTCAGAGTTATTTTAATTTGTATTTATCTAATCAATAGTGATTTGCAGCATTTTTTCATGTGACTAATGATAGCTTTGATTTTTTTCTTCTGAAAACTGCCTGTTACTTTGGCCATTTATCAATTGGAGAATGGCTCTTATTTTTATAAATTTGGGTCAGTGCTCTATATATTTGAGCAATGAGACCGTGTTAGAGAAATTTGCTTTAAAATTTTTTTCAGCTTACTGTTGTCCCTCTAATTTTGGCTGCATTGTTTTGTTTGTCTAAAAGCTTTGTAATTTCATGTAATCAAAATGAACCATTTTACTTCCTATGATCCTCTCTGTTTTTTCTTTGGTCATAAACTCTTCCCTTAACCGTAGATCTGACAGGTGCATTTTTCCATGCTCACCCAATTTATTTATGATATCACCCTTTATGTCTAAATTATGTACCCATTTTGACCTTATCTTGGTATAATACGGTGATGAGATGTTGGTCTAGGCCTTGTTTCTGCCAAACTGCTTTTCAGTTTTCTCAGCAAGTATTAAATCTGTTTCACTGATTGACTACTCTGTTTCTTAGCCAGTACCAGATTATTTTAACGATTACAGCTTTGTAATAGTTTGAAATCTGGCCCTGCTAGGCCACATTCCTTCACATTTTTTTTCATTAGTTCCCTTGATTTTCTTGACCATTTGTTTTTCCAAATGAATTTTGTTATTATTTTTTTAAGTCTTTAAAATAAGTCTTTGGTAATTTGATGGGTATAGCAATGAAGAAGTAAATATACTTGAGGAAAATTTTTATTTTATTTTATTGGCTCAACCTACCCATGAGGAGTTAATGTTTCTCCAGTTGTTTAGATCTGTGTTTATTTGTTTAACAATCATTTTGTAAGGTTGTTCACATACTCTCTGGACTTGTCTTGGCTGATAAACAGCCAAGAATTTTATATTGTCTGAAGTAACTTTAAATGGAATTTCTCTTTCTATCTCTTCCTGTTAGATTCTGTTGGTGGTTTAAAGAAATGCTGATGATTTATGTGGGTTTATTTTATATCTTGCAACTTTGCTAAAGTTGTTATTTCAACTAGATTTTTAGTTGCTTTTCTAGGGTTCACTAAAAATACCATCATATCATCTGCAAAGAGTGAAAGCATTGTTTCCTCATTGCCTATTCTAATTCTAATTTCTTTTTCTTGCCTTATTGCTATAGTTAGAATTTCTAATAAAAAATATTGAATAATAGTGGTGATAATGGACATTCTTACTTTGCCCTTGATTTTATTTGGAAAGCTTCAAGTTTGTCCTTGTAGACAATGCTTGCTCTTGCTTTTGGATGAATACTACTTATCATTTTAAGAAAGACTCCATTGATTCCTGTGCTTTCTAATGTTTTTACTAGGAATAAGTATTGTATTTTGTTCAAGACTTTTTCTGCATCTTTTGAAATAATTATATGATTTTTGTGGTTCTTGTTATTGATATGATCAATTATGCTGATAGTTTTCCTAATATTGAAGTAGCCCTGCATTCCTGGTATAAATCCTACCTGGTCATAGTATATCATCTTTGTGATATGTTGCTATAATTCCCTTGCTAGTATTTTATTTAAAAATTTGCATTGATATTCCTTTAGGAAGTTGGTCTATAGTTTTTCTTCTCTATTTTTGTTCTCCTTGGGTGAGATATGAAAACCATGTTTGTGTCATAAAAATAATTATGTAGGACTCCATCTTTACATATATTTTTCAAGTAGCTTATATAGTATTGGGATTAATTATTACTTTAACATTTGGAAGAATTCATTTGTAAATCCATCTGGTCCTGGCGAGGAGCTTGTGTTTGGATTGTTCACTTTCATTCTTCTAAGGTAGGGTTATTTATCTATTTCCTCTTCTGTTAGTCCTGGCAGTTTATATTTTTGTAAATAATTATCCATTTCACTTAGATTCTCAGTTTTAGTGGCGTATGATTGGTAAAAAAACAAACCTAACAACTTCTTATAATTGCTTTAATTTCCTCTTCATTGTTGGGACATTCACTCTTTTCATTTTTTTTTGTGTGTGTTTTTTTAGGCAATTGGGGTTAAGTGACTTGCCAGGGTCACACAGCTAGTAAGTGTCAAGTGCTGATCTGAGACCAGATTTGAACTGAGGTCCTCCTGACTCCAAGGCTGGTGCTCTATCCACTGCACCATCTGGCTGGCCCCCACTCTATTCATTTTTGATACTGGTAATTTGGTCATCCTTTTTTTTTTTCAATCACATTAACCAATGGTTTCATAAAACCAACTCCTAGTTTTATTTATTAGTTCAATTTTTTTGCTTTCAATTTTATTAATCTCTCTTTTGATTTTCAGGGTTTCCATTTTGGTATTTAATGAGGGATTTTTCATTTGTTCTTTTCCTAATTTTTTGTTTTTTTTGTTTTTGTTTTTTAATTTTTAGGCAATTGGGATTAAGTAACTTGCCCAGGGTCATCCAGCTAGTAAGTGTCAAGTGTTTGGTCTGAGGCCGGATGTGAACTCAGGTCCTCCTGACTTCAGGGCCGGTGCTCTATCCACTATGCCACCTAGCTGCCCCTCCTAATTTTTTTGGTTGCATACCCAGTTCATTGATCTGCTCTTTCTTCCTTTTATTAATAAATGCATTTAAAAGTATAAAATTTCTCCTAACTACTGCTTTGGCTTTATCCTGCAAGTTTTGGTATATTGTCTCGTTGTTGTCAAACTCTGTAGTGAGATCATTTATTGTTTTTTATGATTTGTCTTTGACCCACTCATTCTTAGAATTCAATTGTTTAGTTTCTAATAACCTTTTAATTTGTGCTTCCATTGCCCTTTTTTGAATAAAGGGGAGCATTTGATATTTTTGCTTTTTTTGCATTTGATTATGAGGTTTTTAATGCCCTAATACATGGTTAGTTTTTGTGAAAATGTCATGTACAGTTGAGAGAAAGTTATACTCCTTTCTATTCTCATTCACTTTTCTCTAGAAGTCTATCATATCTAACTTTTCTAAGATTTTATTCATCTCTTTTGCTTCATTCTTATTTAATTATTATATTTATTTAGCTCTAAGAGGGAAAAGTTGCAGTCCCCCACTAGTCTAGTTTTACTATTATTTCCTCATGTAATTCATTTAACCTTTTTTTTTTTTTTTTTAGAAATTTGGGTGCTATTCCATTTGGAGCATGTATTTAGTGTTGATATTATTTGGTATGGTACTTTTTATTTACTATGGTACTTTTCTGTGAGATGTAGTTTCCCAGCTTTTAATTGGGTCTGTTTTTGCTTTGGTTTTATATGAAATTATGATTGTCATGCCTGCCTATTTTACTTCAGCTGAAGCATAATGACTTCTATTCTAGCCCATTATTTTAACTCTTTGTGTGTTTCATTCTTGCAAATGTTTTTTGTAAACAACATATTGTTGGATTCTGGTTTCTAATCGATTTTGCTATCCACTTCCATTATATGGGTGAGTTCATCCAATTTACATTCACAGTTATGATTATTAACTTTGTATTTCCCTCCATCCTATTTTCTTCTCTGTCTGTCACTCTCTGTCTCTGTCTCTGTCTCTGTCTCTCTCTCCTTCTAAAATCTATTTTGCTTCTGATCACTGTCTTCCTTTATTAGAGCTCACTTTTATCAATCACCCAACTCACTTTTTCTTATTCCCTTCCCCTACTGCTTCTCTGTTGGATAAGCTAGATTTCTATACCTGATTCACTGTGTATATATATATTTTACCTTCTTTGAACCGATTTAGAGTAAGGTTCAAGTGCTGACAACCCCCTACCATTTTCCCCTACATTCTAAAAGCTCTTTATTTTGCACCTCTTTTATGTGAGATAATTATCCCCATTCTTCCTCAAGGCATCCCTCTTTCTAACTCATGTTTTTTTTTTTTTTTTTACATCATCCCAATGTAATTGACTCACTCCCAGCCCTCTTTGTTTTTATAGAATCTAACTGCCCTAATAATGGTAAAATTCTTAGAAGGTACGTGTATCACCTTCCCAATTAGAAATGTAAAGTTTATCTTTATTGAATCCCTTATGATTTCTCTCTTGTGTTTGCCTTTTTATGCTTCTCTTCAGTCTTATGTTTGAAAGTCAAATTTTCTCTTTAACTCTGGTCTTTTCATCAGGAATGTGTGAAAGTCCTCTATTTCATTAAATATCCACTTTTTACCTTAAATGATTATACTTGATTTTACTGGATAGCCTATTCTTGGTTATAATCCTTGCTCTTTTGCTTTTTAGATTATCATATTCCAAGCCCTATGCTCCTTCAACTTGGGAGCTACTATATCTTATATGATCCTGACTGGGACTCCACGATATTTGAATGTTTGTTTGTTTGTTTGTTTTTCTGGCCACTTGATATATTTTCTCCTTGGCCTTGGAACTCTGGAATTTGACCAGAATATCCCTTGGAGTTTTTATTTTGGGATCTCTTTCAGGTGGTGATCAGTAAATTGTTTCCATTTCTATTTTAGCCTCTGGTTCTAAGATCTCAGGGCAGTTTTCCTTTATGATTTCTGTCACCACCATCTAGTCCCACCACATGTTTCATTCAGGCCAGCCTCCATCCCCATATCATATTTCTCTCCTTGCAACCTCGTTAGTTGTCTTGGGCTAGAAGAATGTCCTACCCTGACCTTTTGTTGGCTTTGCCTCTCTAGATTTCAATTTGAAGTATTATTTTAAAGTTGTTTGGGAGAGAATGTTGGGAGGGCCCAATTAAGCGCTTCTTCTGCTCTGCCATCTTGGCTCTGCCCCTGGATGTTTGCTCATCACTATTTCAAAATTACCATAGTTGTTATACACATTGCTAGATTCCATATGATCAGAGTCGTCCTTTATATAGACTATTTCAATTTAATTGACTTCCTTTGTAATTTTATTTATTTTATTTTATTCATTTAAAAACATTCATCTTAGAAGGGGTACATATACTTCACCAGACTGCCAATGGTTTCCATGTCCCAAACAGATTAAAAACCACTGGTCCAGGGCTCATAAAATATATGCAACTGCCCCTCAAACCCTCTTTAATTGTTTGGTGGGATCATTCTAATTAATCAAGGCTACAAATTACCAGCCCTAAGTATCAGTCCTAGAATTATGGTCAACTTGGTCTAGTGGAAAATATCCTAGCATGGGCTATGTGTAGTTTATTGTGTAGCCTACATTGTAATATTTTATTTTGATAGAATAATGCCTCATGGTATTGTGTATAGTGAATAAAGTATTACATGCTTTTATTTTTGTTATGAAAAAATTCAGAATACAGTTAATAATAAATACATTCAGTTTATCAGTAGCTTTTTTTTTCCTTTTGAAGCTCAAAGCACTTTATATAGGGAGTTCCTCTATTATCAGATGTAGTGGCAATTATTATTATCCATTTCTAATTCATATTCAAAAGAAAAGCAGATAATTCTTAACATTAAATTTTCTCTCCTTGCAGTTGCTTTCCTGTGTTAATATTAGTTGCCTCCTTTTCTCATTCCTTTACATATATACAACTACTTATCCAAACCATCTGAACTCACCCTTACACACACATACCCTTCTCTTTTCACTCTTCCAATTATGCGCCCCCAATTTTCTCAGCTCACTCAATCACACATTTACAAGATTGTTTTTCTCTTCTCCCCATCCTCATCTCCCAAATATAATCCACAGTCTCACAGAGAGTAGATTTCTGTTTTATCCACTTCTCAGGGTTAGGGGAGGAGGCCACTTGGTACAGTTATTTGGTTAAAGTGGTAATAGAATGGACAAAGGCTTGATTCCTTTTACCACGCCACAGAGTTGGGGCTAGTTGAGACTCCCCGAGTGGTGTAGAAAGAAAAGGGTGATGTACTTTGTTCATTTTCCCCACAAAGAAGCAGGGAATGAGAGAGCTAGGATTAGTACCTCTCTGGCTTCAGTTCATCCTTCCCTCTTCCTGGCCCCATGCAGTACTACCAAAGTTGAAATATCTAGGGGATATTTGAGAGGTTTCTTCCAAATGCTCCTCGATTCATTCAGTTCCTATTTTTGAGCTTACAGTGGCAGCTGCCTGTTACCTCACACCTCTCTCTCTCTAAGTGGTACCCTCAGCAAATAATTCACTGCCACCTCCAAAGTGAACTTACATGCAATATAAATTACATCCACTTATACACCCATTATAATTACAGTAACTTAAAATCCCATCTGTGGTACAAAAGACATTTCCATTTATCGCATTTCTATTGTATGTAACCTAGCCTTAAATATCACAAACCATAATACTGTCACAGTGTAAAAAGGGAATAATGTCTATAGAAACCCCTTCCCTCACCCCTTGGGGAATAAAAAAGAAATTTATTAGATGCTTTTACCATTAAGCACTCTGTCCAATTTTTTTACTTTTATGATAGAGAAACAAAGTGACTAATAGTTGGTTGAAATGATATAAATGAATCCATTAACTCCCCACATTGCTAATTAATATGTGCCTGTATATTTGACAAGGAATTCTAGGCTGTAAGAACAAATGAGAAAAGTCAGATTTCATTACTAGAACTCTGTGTATGTGTATTTATGTATGGTTGCATGTTTGAATAATTGGCATGTAACCCACCAGCCAGATAGATGTCAGAATAATAATATGAAGAGTGAAAATTCCTAGTCAAATTTAGATATTGGAGCCTAACTCTGGGTAAGAATAGGAGAGAATTTCAGAAATAAAAATAGAGATTTAACTATTTTAAAATCATGTTTTAACTATAGATTTATTTTAAAACTTTAGTCATAACAGAAAGAAAAATACAAAATGTTGCTCTGTTTTTCTTCTGCCATACCAGCCAGAATGGAAGAAAATGAGGCAGAGGGTGCTAAAAACCATACTCTGTAGACCAGCTATTTATTCTAACTTCATTGTTGGTGCTCAGAATGTGAGATACTGGGCAAAATGACTGGGTAGACAGCCTAAGGAAAGCCAGGTTATTTGGTAATTCTAGAAACATGATTATTGGGAGGTAATAACACTGTAAAAACATGAAACCAAGAAAAAAATTTTTTATAAAAGTAAGAAAAATAAAAGGACTGAGAGAACTCAAAGACACACAGGCTACAAACATGTTTAATACTTTTGTATCGTAAACTTCTTTAAGAAAAGAAATAGTAGCTATTAAATATGACAAATTCTAAATTACATCACAAAAAATATAATTGGTTATATATTAAGACAGTAAAATGCTCTAATTGAAAGTTTATCCTACTCCGTGGGATTTGCTGTCCCTGCATGATCTGACCACAACTTTTCAGAGCCAAGTTCAGAGAAGAAAGAGTAATAATGAAAAAAGAAAAAAGATATGGAATGAAATTGAAAAACTAAATCCTGAGTTGTTTAAACAAATAATTGCTCATGAAAAGGGCAATATACCACAGAAATTACATTAACAGTAATTATGACAATTTTAAATGTGTTTAACCAGTGTAAATCAGTGGACATAAGAATACTAGAAGAACCCAGAAAGCATATTAGTTAGCAAACAGTAAACTAACTTACTAAAGCAACACCAGGTTAGAATAAAGTTTTGAATATAAACTCTTTTCTAAAATCTTACAAAGAAGGATGATGGATAGTTATGATCAGTATCATTTCATAAAGAATATAGAAGCAGTGAGGGCAAAACCAATTTAAACGAAGTTTGGCAAAAGATCGCACTAAGCAAAGTCATTTTGAGAGCATTAGAGAATGAAAAATGGAAAAGATGCATGTAAATGTTTATAACAGACTTTTTTTCCCACACAGCCAAGGTCAGCAGAGCTCCCACACATACTCTTACATCACAATCCTGGATGTCTTTATTGGGGAGAGACAAATAACACTAAAAAAGAACAGAAAAATAATACAGTTGAATTGGATCAAGTTAATAGAGAAAAGATCCATGCTAGAGGGGATACAATTGTGAGGGCATTAAGGAATTCAATTACAAGGGATCTGAAGGAGGAGAATATACCAAAAGCATGTAAAAATTCTAGACTAATATAAATACATCACCGAGGGAGAATATCAATAACTACCAACCCTCATTCAGTACTGTAAGAGGACATCTTAAAAGCACTTTTCCAACAAAGTGTCTCTGATCCATACTTCAAAATCATTCAAAATTCCTTGAAAGATATAACAGAAATAATCCTGTTCAATGGCCCTCTGATCATTAATATCAGATGAAGCATAAAATAGGGAGCTGTATATTCACCAAATGTATTCAACATTGTAGTAGAGAAGATGAAGCAGAATCCAAGTTGAAAAAGGCTTCATTGCAGACATAGAGGTTCTCCACGTGCTCCTGTTTGTGAATGATCTTGTGCTAGCTATATCAAGTCCCAGAATACTTCAGAGTCTCCTGGAAGAGGTTGCTAACAACTTGAGAGAGTCTGACCTGACCATACGTGCAGGAAAAACTAAGTGAATGAAGAATGTCTATTGTCCAAATTATGATATGCATTTGGATGGACAACCTATAAAGCGTGTCCATCAATATGACAACAGACCATACAAATGGATAATATCTTCGACCAAGAATGTTGGCTACACTATCTTCAGGGAAGTATAAAGCTCCTGAAATGACCTCCTCCCCAAAAAAGACCCATCTTTTTAATACCAGTATTCTTTTTGTTGCAATATTCTGTTACAGATTTAAAACAGAGACATGACAGTCTATGAAGATTTGGAAATTAATATCACATACACAAAGAAGTAAAGAGATACATGATGTATGTGAGAAAGCTACAACATATAACTAATGAATAGCTTCAAAAAAGAAAGATGACTTCATGGAAATGTATGTTAGGAAAAGTTAGTCTAGTCAGGTGACTGGGAAAAAAGAAAGACATATTTCTGCATTGGCAACCTCAGAATGTGAAAGGAAAGTGAAGATGACTTCTAGAACACTTGGTGTCTTCCTTGTGTCTAACTGATGAGAGTACACAGACAAGGTTGGCAGGGATAAATGGATTACGATCTACATCAATGGAGATAAATACAAATCTATGTAATCACAGATCTATTTGAATATTGAGTATTTTTTTAAAAAAGCATTTGGTCTGTTGTTTTTTTTTAAGCATTTGATCAAACAAGAGTTGATAAGAGCCACTTTTAAATTCCTGCTGGTAATATGGCTACTTCAGGGGGAAAAATACCCCCATTAAAGCCAATATTACAGATGTCATTCTCATCAGTGAAGCCAACATTAAATGAGAACAGGACTGAGTTTATTTATCTTTTGATTAGATACATCTATGTTGGAAATCCATTACCTGCCATCTGTTTGTCTCTAATTTGAGATCAGTAGTATTAGAAGGACAATCGTTTTGTTAGTTTATTCAGAATCACAGTTCTATTCCAGAAGTTTCTAACTATAAGATTTTCCCATGTTTCTTACCACTGTATTCCATAATGGGTAGCCCTTTTGCCCTGTGCTACATACCTGAAGAGAAAAGAGACCACACTGCTGTCAGCCTGAAAGGTGACTCCTCAAGTAGAACCATGCTTTTTATGAATCCTTTCATGTGCTGTTCACTTTGAGGTCAAATTCAACCCCAGCTTCCAAAGGACATAAATAAAATAGTGCATTTCTGAATATTAGTAGTAATAGTTTTTCCTAGCCACCCATTTCAGACTAATTTATACCACTTGGTTGCTCTTCCTTCATGATGAAATTCAAATACATTTTTTTGGGGGGGAGGAAGGATAGTAACACAAAACAAAACAAAACAAAAAAGCCTTTTCACAGTTGTTGCATTAGAACATAATCCCAGCTATAAAAAGAAAGGTACCAGTAAGTCCTTCTCTGTTGCTGATTTACAATCATCTTCATTATATAATGAATTTATTAGCAATTAAATAATTGATTAGCAATTAAATAATTAAATAATGAATTTATTAGCAATGATTGTAATAACTTATTAATATTTTTCTTATTATCATGGGGGCAACAATCAGTGCTATAACTCACATATTCTAGATGTCATACGTGCAAGAGAGTATTTAAATAACTCTCCTACTTGCTTCTGTAGTGTGATTTCCTTTCCATGTCTTCAGAAGCCTGACTGTAGGCATCATTCTTCTTTCACTCATTGCTATAGGGGTTTTGGACACAACTGAGAAGAAAATAAATAATGCTCATTATAGTCTAGCTTTCTTGTCCTTTTTCATTTTTGGAATAGATGACCTTTTATTCATTCATTCATTCATTCATTTATTTATTTATTTAGCTAGGCAATAGGGTTAAATGACTTGCCCAAGGTCACACAGCTACTAAGTGTTATGTGTCTGACGCCAGATTTGAACTCAGGTCCTCCTGATTCCAGGGCCAGTGCTCTATCCGCTACGCCACCTAGCTGTCCCAGATGACTTTTTAAAAATATATACATTAATTTGACATGCTTATTTTTTGTATCAAAAACCTGTATTTCCAAACCAAATTAACTTAGTCTTTTGTTTAAAGTGAGTTCCTTTTTTATTGTGCACTTAATCATCAACAAAGACAAGCATTTCAGTATACACAGAAAAAAATAAGGGCCTTATATAAGCAACTGAAAACTTTTGCTTTATCTGATTAATTTGTTAAAGAATACATATAGTTTCTGGACAAATAATTTCAAGTTTTCTATGTATTATACCAAGAAAAGGAGAAAGAAATGATCCAGATAAATCCTACAGATGAGCAAATGAGATATTTTCATTTAAATCTGACAAAGTCTGGCCAGCTTAGGGGTAATTAGATTTTAAACCTTACTTTAATAATGATTTGGCAATATTTAGTTTTAATAATATGTGTATTTTTAAATTTCATGCTGTTTCATAAGGGGGGAAAAGCCCAATTCTTCAGTATCAGTAGTCTCCCAATGATGCTATATGGCTATGAATCATAGGATAATAGGGTCTCAGAAGAATCAAAATTAATAGTCAACTGAAAAGTCAGGAGAGGTTACATGTGGGGATGTATAGGGCATAACACAACATTAGCGGTTATTTATAGGCAATAAGTAATGCAAAAGATATTATTAAGGAAATAGGTATGTAGGCAGGAATTGGTTGGTCAAGTAGTGAGAATAAAGGTTGTCTTAACGCATGAGAACTATTAAAAGATCAGAAGGGTGAACTCTCCTGTGTGTCGAGTAGATGCTCCATGGAAGATTTATGAAAGGATATAGACAAAAATCACACAGTATGAGAAGCATAGATTGGTTAAAGTCTATCTCCATCCTTAGTTTGGTGGAGAAAATACCCTTTTGTTTATGAGATAATAGATTAGAGTAAGAAAAGATTGTTTAATGTGAATGTATATATAGATTAAAATATGTTTTTAAAAAACTCAATGACTATTTAGTGCCAACTGTGTGCCAAGCACTGGAGGTACAAAGATGAAAAACTGCCTAATCCTTATCTGGAAGGAACATATCTTCTATGAGGAAACAACACATATACAGGTAAGTGTAGAGTATGATGGGGGCCTAAGAGAAATCCAGACAAAGTGCTCAAGGAAAATTTGGAGAGGGAGAGAACAACTTCATCTAGGAGATATTACAATGCAGGAAAAGAGGGTGAAGGGGAACTATTCTTTGATTTTTCATTTTTTTACATGCAAATGTTCATAAAAAGCTGTTTTTGAATGAGTTTAAAGGAGATTCTCATCCATATGTATGTGATGTTTTATCTAACTGTCAAGCATTAAACATTTGCCTGACAAACTAAGAGGACTGAAGAAACATTTCTCTCGGGTGATATTTCAACTGTAAATAAGATGTAATAGAATAAAACTGACACTAATTAAATATTTCTACCTAATGTTAGGATTTCTATGATACAGTCAAAGAATCCAAATACCATGTACTCCTCTGATATTTTTTCTTAAGTTTAAGGCCAACTTCACTTCAGCATGAAGGTTTTTTCTTTTTTTTTTTTAATATGCTATCTTAGTGAATGAAATCCTTTATGAATAATATGTCTTTGACACTTGAAACATATTCAGTTCAAGGTCAGATAATGGCAGTAGCATTTAATAGCTCTGAATATATTTTTGAGATCTCTCTTTAACTGGAAGCAAGTAACGTTGTAATAGTTACCACAAATATGCCAGAAAAAATTATACCAATTAAATGTGACTTGCTTATGAGTGTCATGTGATGTCCTCTACAAGGACATACTTGAAGTCCTAATTCAAGATAATTCATAAATATTCCTACTGTGTGCAGAAAACTAAGCTAGACACCAGAGAAGATACAAAATTTAAATGAAACATAGTTCCTTCCTTCATTTAACTCACAATATTTTAAGGCCAGCAAAATGCTTGGTACATAGTATTGGCTTAATAAATGTTTGTTGGTTGATTGATAGCGTAGTGTGTCATATGCACAAAAAACAATAATAAAAAATACATGATAAATGTATAAAATGATAGGTAGCATCTGAGACTCAGGGATCTGATCTGAATTCTCCTATTGCACTTGTGTGAAATCATGAAGTAATCAATACATGTTTAACAAATGAATGAATAAACTATGAGGGATTTAGTATAAAATTAGATAATTAACTGTATTCTGTTAGTATTCAAATTATTATTAAAACCAGCTGTTAGCCAAGTTTTTTTTCTTAGTAGTCAAGCAAATTTTAATGGACTTCTTTTAAAAAGTGTCGATTTAAAAATGATCAATGGTTTCCTTTTGTAATAAGCAATAACTTATAATAAAAAGTCATAACTGTGAACTATTATAAAAAAGTCCAAACTCTACATTTCCATTCAAGGCCCTTCATATTATTGGCCCAATTTAACTCTCCATTGTTATCTTGTACGGTTTTTAAGAATGGCTCAAACCCAAAGATTGACTGAGTGCACTTTGACAGTATAGCTGGTAGCCTAAGGGAATTTATGAAAAAAAAGTATTATTCTGTTTGCTGCCAATGTTTCCTAATTGTTAAGCAATGTGGTAACATTGTAGAAATTGATTACTAGTTATTTGGTACTGGGACAGACTGATTTGGTGAAGGGAGGGTTATAATAGAGGAAGAGGAGGAAGAAGTCTTGGGAAAAAATAATAATAAAATTATAGTTACTGCTAAGAGACGAAAGAAACATGTCACTTAGGAGGAGGTGAGATTGACCTCTATATGTGTATGTATAAATATATGCATATGTATACATACTCATAATAACACACATATACATATATAATGACTACTATATAATAATAGTGACATATATTTGTTATTATTAATAATAATCAGATCATATTTTATAGTACTTTAAGATTTACAAACCCTTTATATGAGTAAAGGACATACCACTTAATCCTCATCATATCCAGTGTTGTCGGTAGTATTATCATCATTTTTTTCTCAGATGAGAAAGCAGGCTCAGAGCTTAAATGACTTGGTTGAGGTCATACAGCTAGTAAATATCAGGGCTGTTATTGAATCTTAGGTCTTGTCTGGATCCAAGTCTATGCACCGTGCCAATGAACGTAATTATTTGCCTGTATGTAAATAAACATGGAATAATAAGTGCTTTCTCTAAATTATTTTCAGGAGAGAAAATCTACTTTTTCCAGAAGCTTGTCATTTCACTTTTGGATAGCTCTAATTATAAGGAAACTTCGCCTTATACCATGCTACTCATTGCTCCTAGTTTTATCCACTCTGGCTAAGAAGAGCAAGTATAATTGTTCTACAGCCTTTCTAATTCTTAAAGATAGCCATTGTGACACCTCCCACCCCCAACCCCTTGAATATTCTCTGCTGAAGGCTAAACATCCCCAATTCCTTTGGCATATTTTACAATCCCCTCAGCATCCTTATGTATTGGTAGGTAAATAGATGTTTGTCCTGTAGTTGGCCCTTATTACATATATTCTGCAGCTGCTTTGCTTGTAATGTTTAAATATTAAATTTGGTCAGTGGGAAATTCCTATCCTGGTATTTTCAGCTTCTGGCAAAATGAGCTGAGGCTTGCCACTAGGAGTTCACTGATTGCTTCACCAGTTTTGCCCTAATGAGAATCCTCATAAAGCATAACTTAAAGTGTGCCAACAAATGGGAAAATTGTCATTTTTTAAAGAACCAATTCAATGTTTCCAGGGCCCCAAGTAGGACTATAAGGAAGATTGTCCATGATAGCCCTGTAAAGCCACACAGTTAGAAGTTACTGGTCTATGTGACACCTGGATTTAAATCCCAGATAATTCCCCTTCTAGAGGAAGGGAGATTGGATTCCGGAGTGACTACACAGGAATCCTAGACAACAGCTATTGGAGGGGCCCCCAGAGTGAATATAAACTTTCGAGTTGCAGCCTGAGTACAGATATCCTTTCATTTTTCACATGAATGTTTCAGTGCCTTATAATGAAATGTCTAGCTTTCTTCAACAACATGTGAATAATATCCTTATTGTATTAGTATAGCCTGATGTTTTTATTTTACTATATCAAAGGATTCTTAACTTGGGATCCATGGATCCCCAAATCGTCTGTGGAAAGCTTTACAGTGGTCTGTGAATGTGGATGAGGAAAAATATGTATGTGTGTGTGTGTGTGTGTGTGTGTGTGTGTGTGTGTACACATATATATCTGTGTATGTATATATGCATATATACATATATATGTATACATACATATTCACTAACATCTAAATGAAATTTAGCATTTCCTTTAATTATTTAAAAACATTTTTTTTCCCCGAGAAATGGTTCAGTCTTCACCAGACTGCCAAAGGGATCTCTGACAACAAAAAGATTTAAGACTTACTGTAGTCTATCTTGTGCTGACAGCTTTCCAGAGGCAGTCATGTGAGCACTGTAGACATGTGATACTTGCATACACACACACAATCACTAGTACAAGTTTTTGGAATTCAACGACAAGTCTACTTACTGTTTTTGATAGCAGAAATAGAGCTGAATTAGAAAACAAACAGATTCTTGGATACTGTCTGTGTGACATCTTGTCAATGGCCTGCCTAAAATGTGGCCCTAAAAGGAAACACAAATCTGTGCATGTTTCTGGACCAGGGTTGAATATGATAGAAATGTCACCTATCTTGGTTCTGGCTAGTATACCACCCAATGCAATTTGATACAGCAAGAGAATGCTGTTTACAAATATAAATGTAACATACATTTATTAAGTACCTCCTAATTGAGCTAAACACTGGGAGTTACAGAGTTCAGATGAGACATGTAAGTCATTGGAGAAGAGTACAAAATAAAGTTACTTTAAGCATCAACTTAGAAAGCTATATGTGCAAGAATGTTCAATGAGGAACAGCTTTGCCCCTTGCCCCGTACACTCTACCCACCTCCATGAAGCTGGTCATTTGACTCATTCTAATTTGAAGTATTGGAGCTACACCAAACTTTCCAATTTTCCAAAGTATATACTACTTTCCTTTCTTCCAGAAATCACAGTTTAATCAATGTGAATTTATTATTGTAATTATTATTTTAATTAGGGTGTCTGCTTTCTTTAATTATTTTGATTTTATCTTTTCTCTATTCCTGCTAATCCAAAAATATACCTCATATACCTTAATCAATATGCTAATTTAAAAAATGAAAGTATATTGATACCAGGTTGGCTACCTAAAGAACCTCCCTTGTTTTATTGGCCGTTGTTCAAGAGTTCTGCTGGAGTGAACCAAATGGAGATATGATATAGAGTGAGAAAACTATAAAATTATCAGTGTGTAGACTTTTCCACAGCCGGTTTCCTATCCGTAAAGTTTCTTACCCAACCATGACCAAGAAACCAGCTGCTTTAGGCACTGAGATATGATAGTCCCACATTTGTAAAACCTTGGCAGAGTCAAGGTCGTGAAATAATGAGTGGCCATAAGCTTTCTTATCTGAAACTTTATTAGTTGAAAGAAATATTTGTGCTGGAAGGATTTATTGATTGCAGTGCTTTCTTTACACTGGGAGTGTAATGTTAGTGTTATATAAACAAGAGGTCACCGTAAGGTTTTCTATTTTTTTCCTTTTAGGAAAAAAATCCAATTATTTTATTATTTGGCTTTCTAATGTAACACAGGCTCATGGCATAATTCACATTGTCTTGAGCTGTTTTTTGTTTGGGACGTTGCTTAAGTTTTGAGAAAAAAGTAACATCATTAGCCTAATAATACTATATTATTAACATCTAGCATCAGGTGAAAATAAGCGTGTACAGCCTCACAAAAAAAAAAACAATTTTTTTTTTGTGTTAAGGACTTGCTACCCTCTTAAGAGCTCATATGCAACTTGAGATCATTTTTGTTCATGGTGAACTTAGTCTAAATCAGACACCTGAGGAACAGTCAACTCACGTTGTTTTGAAAGTTGCCTTTTCTACCATGGAGTTAATGTGTTATTTGAAATTATAATGATGATGATAATATTAATGATAATGATAGTTATGCTGAAATACGCTTTTCCATTAAACAGATATCAATTTAGTGCTGACTATGTGAAAAGTATCATATTAGGTGCTGAGGAGATAGAGGTAAATGAGACATGTTTCTGTGCTCACAAGCCTCATAGACTTTTAAAAGGGTTAAGCCTAATAAGCATAATTCAAAATGAAGTGTGATTAATACATTAGACAAAGACAAACATAATGCTAAGGGAGGACCCAGAAAGAGAAGCTACTTCTTTCTGGAAAGACAAGCTCTGCTTTACGGAAAAAGTGGCATTTGATGCGAGTCTTGCAAGATTGGTAAGGAGTTTTCATTGTATTCTAAGGCACAAGGGCCAGCATGAGTAATAATAACAGAGAAAGGAGATTGTGGGATATATCCAGCAGACAAAAAGTGGTACAATTAGGCTGGACTACAGAGTATATGGTTGTGATATAGGGTTAGAAGGGCAGCTAGGTGGCACAGTGGATGGAACACTGGGTTTAGAATCAGGAAGACTTACCTTCGTGAGTTTAAATCTGGCCTCAGACACTGAGTAGCAGTGTGACCCTGGCAAGTCACTTAACCCTGTTTGCTTCAGTTCCTCATCTGTAAAATTGAGCTGGAGAAGGAAATGGTAAACCACTCCAGTATCTTTGCCAAGAAAACTCCAAATGGGATCACAAAGGGTCAGAAAAGATAGAACTTCAACAACAACACACTGGAAGGGTAGGTTGTTACGTAATTGTGTAGATCTTTGAATGTCATACTGTTGGATTTGCATTTTAACTAGCTGTTACTGGGGAACCACTGAAGGTTTTTGAGCAAGGGAATGGTGTGAATTTAACAACTGTACAATATTTTGCCTTCTTTTGGGCTTTTAGAGTTTTTGTTAAAATACTTGATACTTTGCATTCTTTATGCTAACACTGCTGGGTTGTAGTCTTGGAATGCTATAATTTGAATATACAGAAACAGTAACTACTATGTATTGAAATTAATGTTGTTGTGATACCAAAGATAATACATACTATAAATGTAGACATAGGTATACATTATAAAAAGGAGGAAAAGTAGAACAAATTATTTTTGGTAATAGCTAATGAGGGAAAAAAATTCATTCTTTTATAATTAATCTAGGTGTAGTCAGATATTTCACATCCCTTGTGAGTATCTACATTTTATTCCATTTATTGAATTCTACTAAGACTTCTTCTGAAGTGTAGTTAGACCGGCTAAGGAAGCTTTTGTGAAACCTCACTAAGCTTCTGAAAGGTATCTGTAGATTTATAGATATAGAATAAAAAAAAAACAAGTTGAAGTAGAGGACTTTTTAAATGTAAATGGGAAAGATGTAAGATTGTGAGCTTTTTTATAAGGACTTTCTTTCAGCCTCTGAGCTGAATGCACTTTGAAGTATGGATTATAGCAAAAAAAAAAAAGTGCATATTTTAACTTGTTATTTTTTATCCTGGTTCAGTGTAGTACATTGTTTCTAAAAGGCCAATATATCAGATTATTCCTGTGACTAGATATTGACAAAACTAGAGTTAATCAGTATACTGGACTAGGCATATAGATTTTTTGTAGTCTCTATATCTTTATGATGTTGTTCTCTGTCTCTTAACATTTTTCACTTTCCCTAATGGTGCCATCGCATGCTCTTTCTTTAGGTTGCTATTGATTCGTATAAGCATTTCTTAGTTGCAGTACCTGTCTTGATTTTTTATCAAGTCTCCTTATAATAAAAACCTAGAGCACCTCACATCTTTTTTTTTTAACAATGCTGTGTAGAAATTTTAGTCTGTAATTTTATGTAAATACTGAGACCTCTTTACGTTACCCTTGTTCTTCAAAGATATCACTGCAGATGGTGTGTAATGATATTTCACAGTTTAATTAGTTTCCTCCTGTCTTTCTCACACTCGGTACATGTGTGTTCAATGGCTAACCACTTTGTGAAGGGAAAGTGCCTGGCACCTTCTGACCTCTGCCTCACTTGCTTGGCACTGTACCTTATATACCTATTTTTTAATGAATAAAAGAAAAAAAAACATGTTTACTAAGTTTTTTATTATGTGACAAGTACTGGAGATAAAAGATCTCAAGGAGTTCACATTCTCATAGGAAAACCAACATTTTAAGGTTTCAGCTTCAAGTCAGATGAAAAAGTCTCATTGTTCTTAGGTACAGTAGCAAATTAGATCATGATGGACCTTCCTTAATGCCATTTCCACTGACAAAACCAGACTCATTTCTTATGTTGACCCATTTGACAATGCCAAGAACTTTGATGCTGAGAACATTCTATTCCATATCTTCAGTGGTTGAGGCTACTAAGAAGGTCAGGGAGGCAGCTCCTGCTAGTTGGAAGGGGGAGGAAGCATCTACATAGTAAACAGCCCTGCAAGGTAGGTGCTATTATCTCTATTTTATGGTTGAGGAAATTGAGGCAAACAGATATTAAGTGACTTGCCTAGGGCCGCACAGCTAGTACATGTCTTAGGTGGTATTTGAACTCGGGATTTCTTGACTCCAGGCCCAGTGGTCCATCCAATGTTACCCCTAGCTGTTTTATCTGGTAGCAGTGGGTTAGTAATTGGAGATGGTGGTAGAGGTGTTGGCAATACTTTGATTAGCCTGGTGCATACTACCTCTTGTCAGTCAATAAAAATTTATACAATACCTATTACCGTAAACCAGGTACTATACTAAGCGCTAGGGACACAAAGAGAGATAAAATACAAAGGGAGATGAAATATAGTCTATGTCCTTGAGGAGCTCACAATCTAATGGGGGAGACAGTATGCAAACAACTATGTACAGATGTGCTATCCACTGGATAAAAGGGAAATAATTAACTGAGGAAAGAATCAGGAAAGGCTTCCTGTAGAGGATGGGATTTTAGCTTTGACCTGAAGGAAGCCCAGAGTCAGAGGTGAGGAGGGAAAGCATCTTATGCATGAAAGACAGCAAGTGAAAATGCCTGAAAATGGGAGATGAGAATGTCTTGTTTGAGAAACAGCAGAGGCCAGTGTCACTGGATTGAAGAGTATAGTGGGGAGAATAAAGAGGGTATAAGGTATAAGACTGGAAAGGTAGAGATTATGAATGACTTTGAACTCCAAGCAGAGGACTTTATATTTGATCCTGGAGGTGATAGTTTATTGAAGAGGCGTATGACATGAAACGTGTGCTTCAGGAAGGGCACTTTCACAGCTTATTGAAGGATGGACCAGAGTGGGCGCACTTGTGGCAGGCAACCGAATGGCAAACTATTGCAGATGTCCAAGTGTGAGGAAATGAGGGCCTGTACTAGCGTGGTGGTAGTGTCTGAGGAGAGAAGGGAACGGTATAAGAGATGTTAGGAAGGTAACATCCTCTCTCTATCTCAGAGGGCTCGCTCTTTCAACTGGACCATATTGCTGGCCCCATAGGCAACAGCTGATCAGCAGTTGGTAAGGATGACTGGCCCTTTTCTTCACAATGGTTGCCTCCTAGATGATGTCTATGGGACAGGAAGCAGACTAGTCATCTTGAAGGTGATATTATTGTTGATGTTATTGGCCTTATCTGTCATCATTTATTCCTTCTGTGAAGTGTCATTCTATTAGTTAATCTTTCAAGGGCTATTCTGCCTTTTTTGAAGTAATTTCTGCTTTTTGAAATGTTATTATGTTCAAAGCAGCACAAATCAATATATGTCTAATGAGGATCTATCCTCTCTCTCTGGCATCTGAAGATATGTGGACCAGAGCATGTATATATTTAAAGAAAGTCCTGTGTCAAAAGATAGGTGAACTCAGATTAAATAAAATGACTAGTACTCCAGAAGAGAGATCCTCTAGGTAGAGAAGGTATAGGGAGATAATACATGCCAGATAGGTCGTACTTGGACAGACATAGTTGTGGTTTGGGTTCATTTGGCTTGGTTGTTTTTCTTTATTACATATATTGGGAAAGTATAGTTACATGAATAATATAAAGTTATCAATAATTTTTAAAGTGAACCCAAAGTGAGTTTTTTGGTTGTTTTGTATATACACAATGTGTATATACATTTATGTATAAATGGATGTATATTTGTACATATATGCGCACAAAACAAAAAAAAACCACCTTACCTTGGGTTCATGCTTTAAAACATGTACATGTACATACACTTATATATATAATATATATATATACATATATTTGTGTATATACTGATAGATTATATATGTGTATATATATATATACACACACATATATTTGTATAGAGATAGAGAGAAGAAGATATAGAAACGGAGATAGAGAGAAATGAAGGATGGTTAGACTTTAGACAGGTAGATAAGAGTAAAAGAAATTTCAGGCTTCTTTTTGAATCCTTTACTAACCCTAGAGATATTTCCATAATCTCTTCTTAGTTCTCTTTGCATTTACACTGCCAGAATAGTCATTTACATGTAATATTTTCTGAGTGGCTGCCCCAAGCACTTAGCATTCATTGCTTACTAAGAAATCAGAGTCTCTTAGAAGATGGGGAACAAACTCTCAAACTGTGTAATTTCACAAATGCAATATAGCCTATTCTCTTTTTTCCTGTTCAATTATGGATGCAAGTCATTTTTTGGTTTCAGTGGCCGTCCAAGATAAATGTCTTGAAATTCTAATTCATTTGGGCTGCTTATGCAACTGCATGCCATAGTCTAGGCAATAGGCATTCTTCATCCATTTGGGTTTTCTCATGTGGATTGTTAGGCTGATATCTCAAGTGATTGCATATCCATCTGAGGTGATCCTTCAGTATTCTGGGGCTTGATGCAACCAGCAAAGTATCATCTACAAACATGTCCATCCTATGTTTTTTGACTTATTTTTTTAACAAATTTTATTATTAATTATACTTTTTCTATGTAAGTTGATAGTCATCTTAACTTTAAGCTACAAATATTAAATGAAAATTAAATTTGAAAAGTAACCATTTTTAGGCAGTCATACAATCTTTAATTAAACAACAACAACAACAACAAAAAAAAACCGCACAACCCTGGATGAAAACTGTCATCTACCTTCTTAGGTTATTCATTATTCTATTTATACTAAAGACTGCATATCAGTTTCCATATTTGACTGCTAGGTATATTCGTACAGAATATTTAGTTGCTAAGTTATTATCAAAAGGGAAATAAAATAGGCTATGTTAATCAGCGCCTCCCTAGCCTAAGCAACTTGTCATCTTCCCTGCCATACCAGTGTTCATCATCTCCCCAGGAAAAATGACTCCCCTGACCTGAACCACCAAAGACCATGTGCTACTCCCATGGTGAAGGAGAGTTAAGCCACTTAGCCCTGGGACTCATCTTTGCTGTGGAGACACTGGTGGAGTGAGTGAAAACTCAACTAACCCACTTTATTTACTAATCCCCATTGCTACTGAAAGGGGTCTTATTATGTTATATCTACTGGACTATGATTCTACTCAAAACCCCTTTACCTGCTAGACCAAAACTCCCTTTCTTGGCCTAAAGTCATATGTGTGTGTGTGTGTGTGTGTGTGTGTGTGTGTGTATAATTATGTATGTGTATATATATACATATATATATAACTATATAATTACATATGTATATTAAAACTTTACATATATATTTGTTTTTCCCTATTAGAATATGAATTCCTTGTGAGTAAGGACTATTTCATATTTTTCTTAGTATCCTTAGCACCTAGCATAGCTTTTGGTACATTACAAGCAGTTAAATGCTTCCCTGTTGATTGATTTTTAGATTTGTATAGTGTTCAATATAGTGAATATTCTGTATGAGTATTTTCAAAATAATTTCAATGGTCAATATTTCCAGTGTTGGTGATCTTATTCATGCATTCATTCATTAGTGCATTAATTTAGACCTATAATTTCATCAATGTAAGCAGTTCTAGAGGAAGAAAATTCCTATACCACTGGAGATCTCTACCTGTCCTACACCTTATATGGTGTTCATTGTTATCATGGTCACAGAGGGATTAAGTGATATACCCAGAGTTCTGCAGCCAGTATGTGTTAGAAATCGTTATTGAACCTAGGTTGGCCTTATTCTAAGGCTGGTTATCTATTTTATAACCTCATTGCTTCCTAGTGTTAGTTGTTAATAATGGTGCCTTCATTTTATAAATTGTTAAAAGCAACTGTTTTCTTCATTTATGAAAACTGGAATCTGGTTTAAGTCCTATATTTTATAGTATTTTTAAAACTTGACAAAGCTGTATGTATGAATTCTAGATAATATACTTTTTATGAATGTATTTTTTAAAAATTCCTTGGACTAAAAAGGTTAGGTAATGTGTGAATGTGTGCTCCTGCATGCATGTGCATTCCCGGAACTATCAGTCAAGATATACTTTTTTTTTTTTTTTTCTCAACTCAAGGGAGTTCCTTTGAAAGTCAAAAAGGGAACTCTGCTGCTCTGTGGAAAAGGAACCAAGATCTGGCCTAAGATGAATATTGACTTCCTATGAGCCCCAAGTGTGATACAGGAACCACTTATGTTTCTGAATTTTCCTTATCATGAAACCACTTAGTTTGAATGTTTCTAAGGTCAGTGGCATACTCCATGGGATTGTAATGTATTCTTCTCGTCTCCACTACAAGACAGTCAATGTAGTTGCAAGTTTTAAGGGCTAACCTTTTTTTTTCCTCATGGAGGTAACATTTTGGGGCACTTAAAATAAGTCATCATAGTGCCGTTAGAGATGAAAGGCTTCCCTGTAGAAAAGATGGCACTTATGATATACTCGAAACCTTATCTCATGAAGCCCCAGAGAAAGACGTTTATTTTACTTCAGCAAAAGAAATACATCATCAGCTTACTGAGTATTCCCCAGTGCAATGTAAATTCTCCATACAGAATGGCAGAATAATTCTCTTAAGAGACCAGTGGAATAACCTATACATGTTGCCATGGTTATGATGAAATGCTTCTACAGTATTTTATATTCCGAAGTTTATCATCATCAGCAAGCTTTTTATTCATTAAGTACATTTTTTGCATGTGGAGTGAGAGTGATCATACCCTTTAGAAGCTTACAATCGAAAATCTAAATCGGTGCTTCTGAGTAACAACTCATTTCTTATTCTTATTTTTCATATGAAGAAACAGATATGGGAGAAGGTGGTTAAGTAATTACTCAGAGTTATCTAACAAGGGAGATAGCTTGGTGTAATGGGAATAGAGCTGTATTTGGAGTCAGAGTCTAAGGACCTGTGCAATCTAGAATAAATCACTTTGTCTTTCTGTACCTACTAGGTTTCCTCATCTGTTTTCACAGAGAGAATTGGAAGGAGTTATCCTTAAGGTCCACCTTCAGATCTGTGGATCCATGAACCTAAATCACTCCCAAAATATGACTTCAGTCCAAGTTTCTTTTTCTCTCAATTAAAGGAAATTTCTTTATTTTACTAAATGACTGTGCTTATACATATACACATACATGCATATATATGTGCTTATATTTACATAGATACTATATATTCACATACACATACATGCACACATTTACATACATATATACAATATATGTGTAAATGTATATAGTAGTGGACTGAACCTTGGGTGGCAGATATGTTTTGAGGGAAACTGTGTTTTATATTTTATATATCATTAGAGCAAATGTTCTTAGACTGGAGCCTGTGAACTTCAAAAATGTGTGATAACTATACTTAGATATAATAGTTTTCCATTTTAATCTTATGCCTTTTATTTTATGAATTTAAAAGACTATAATGATAAGGGGGCCATAGGCTTCAGGAGATTGTCAGAGGGGGCCATGACACACACAAAAAAGGTTAAGAATCCCTGCATTAGAGAAATATATAATTTAACTGGATCAAAACAGGGTTGGACTAGATAATCTCTAAAGCCCCACCTCTTAAAATTTAATGATTCTCCATATAATACTGTGATCCTATGATCACCTATTTCTATGACTTCCTAGTTTTGTGAAGTACCAGCATCATACCCCATGAGACCATAGGAAATGATGATTACTTTTTATATGAATTCATTTCAAGGTTCATGGAATTACAGACCTTGCAAGTAAATGCACTATAGATACCCAACTATCTTTGGCTTTACAGATGGGAGGAAAGGTGTTTTAATTTAATCTTGTAGGAAGGGCCAAGACTTCATTGCTTTTAGGAAAGTATGAAGGCAGGTAGGTGGCATAGCAGCAGCTAAGTAGTACCAAGAATAGAGGTACAGACCTGAAGTCAGGAAGGCCTGAAATCAAATCTAGCATCACATACTATGTGACCCTGGGTAAATCACTTCACCTCTGTTTGCCTTAGTTTCCTCCTTTATAAAATGGGGATAATAATATTACCTATCTCCCAGGGTTGTTGTGAGGATCAAACAAGATAATAATTATATTAAAGTGCTTAACATAGTGCCTAGCACATAGTAAGCTACATGAATATTAACTGTTATTATTATTAAAAGGCCACTCTCCCCTTCTAGCCTTACTAAGTGAAATGAACCACATCCTAGGGGTGATTTCCATGGAATGGCTGGGAGCATTATGGGAACTGAAAGGAATTTACTCACTTTAATTCAAATAGCAAACTGGGTTCAAGAGCAAGAACCTAAAAAAAGCCAAGACAGACAATGTTTAAAGGGTTTCTTTGGCTGACTGTTGAGTACTTTGTGTATGGGTCTGAATTACAGAAAAGCTAATTTGGTCTCTGGGATTGTCAGGCCATGTGAAAGCTGATAGATTCCCAACCCCTACAAGCTTCATTGAAGTTATAATTTAACAAAAAACAACAGTGAGGACCTAATAGAGAGTAGTTCAGACACAGGCAGAAAATAGTGCAAAGGAAGTAATTAATAAATAGTCTGACTGGGGACTGTCACCCTTACTATTCCCCATCCCAGGCTTTTCCAGTATTTGATAAAGGAAGTAATAGCATAACAACATCACCAAAACCGTAGCTGTCTTTAGGGACTCTATGGGTAAGAAAGTGACATTAGCATTCCAACAGGGACACAAAAAACTGCTCCAGTGGTGATGTCATTATTGGAATTTAAGTCATGCTAGCTGCCCATGTTTTTTGACTATTTGTGTTCTTTATGTGTGTCATTTCCCACATGTGTTGCCCTTTCCTCAAGTTTCTTACCTGTGAATATCTCCTCTCTCCCATTGGTGGTATCTCCTGAGTATATGGCAGAAATTTTCCTAGTCATTTATTTTGCTTTATGATTTAAGTCAATTTAGTTTGCTTTGAACTAATGTGTCTTCTGTTTAGTTGATTAACCAAAATTAAAATGGGGGCTTATTACGTTTTGTTTTGAGTGACCACTGACCCAAAGCATTCTTTGAGCCTGGATAACTTTTGGGAGGTCCATGACTGTGGAAGGTCTGTGTCACTGTTGCTAAATTATTCAAGAAAAAGTACCATGAAACCCCACAAAATGTGACCCTACTTTTCATCTTATGATCCTCTCAACCAACTAGATGAAATTTTGGTAGAGAAAAGGACTGTATTTGAATTAATGTATTGTAAGTAATAGGTATACTTCTGAAAATATTCCATACGGCTTGTTACTGAGGGAAAAAAAAAGAGTTGGAGAAAAGAAAAGGTGAGTTATTCAGCTTACCTCTACTGTGTGAGGATTTGTAAGTTACATATCATAGAAAGGGAAGAGAATTTCCATCTTTAGCCCATACATCAGAGATGTTTAACCATTTTTTTGATGTTTGTGGAAATACCATGATGATTGCATAGAAATCTACTGTATAGCATGTGTCCCTACCTAAATCCAATATTAGGTGTGTAGGAAATAACATGGGGGGATTTTTAATGTTGGATATGCGGGAGAAAAGTGAGTCTAATACAAACAAAAACAAATAATGTCACAGTATCACTGTTGCATAACCATCAGCCCCCCTGTCTGTTCTCACTTCACCTTATATCCTAAAACATTTATTGAGTTGGGCCACTGTTTTTATGGTTCCACACTAGGCATCTGGTGCTATATTTTCAGATCCTATTTACGTGTGACATCAGTGTTTCTCCAACATATTTTGCTCACAATGTAAGGGTCTGCAGTGAGGAATGATAGCATGGTGAACATGTAAGATGGCAACACCACGGGAGAAACTGGACATCCACACATGCACACTTTCCCTTTGATAAGAGTAGCTATTTCTGTTGATTTCTCTGGGTTCAAGATCTTACCTGTTTTAGGATTAGTGTGGAAGTATAACAGGCAAGTTTTGGTTATTTTGGGATTACTCTACCCATGCTACATGTACTCGGTAACTAAAATATATGTTAAACAAAATTGTTTATGAATTTTCCTTTTTCTATAATAATTTAATATCTAAAATATTGTGAGAGAAACTTGTGACTTACCACTGTAGTGCAGCACACTTTATGAAAGCCAATGCAGTGTGCAGTAAATAGTGTCTGCTTTCTAGTAGTTCTTACTATTAGGAATATTCTTCTTTGCCTATAACTAAGCCTCCATATTGACACAGAAAAGACTCATCAGACCTGGAGTCAGAAAGACTCCTCTTTGTGAGTTCAAATCAGGCCTCAGACCCTTACTAGCTGTGTGACCCTGGGCAAGTCACTTAACCCTGTTTGCTTCATCTGTAAAGTGAGCTGGAAGAGGAAATGGCAAACCATTCCAGTATCTTTTCCGAGAAAACCATGATTGGGGTCAGGAAGAGTTAGACATGACTGAAAGGACTGGACAACAGGGAGGTGAATTGAATTATGGAATATACTTTTAATTTAAAAGAGTTACTGTTTTGCTTCACTAATTAAAATAATGAAAATCATTTAGATATCTTTAAGATTTTTGTTTTGTTTTTGAATCATAACTTTCACATTTGTATCATACCTTGGAAAAGGTTAGAACCACCTCAGGAGCCATTTTAATTGGACCCTGTGCAAAGACTTGGGCCCGATGTCCATCTTCTCTGGGAAATAAAAGCCTTTGGTGTGAGATTCTAGTGGTTAATAAGTACTACACAATAGATGAAGATACAAGTAGTTCTCATACAGAAGGACTACTTCAAGATATCTGAAGTCAGGATGGCAACATCAAGATATTCGAGTAAACCATAAGCTTTGGACTGACTGTGCTACTGGCTATTGGCGTGGCTTTCAGCAAATGATTTTACCTCTCTGAGACCCAATATTTTTTCTGTAAGATAATCTTCCATGCCTTTATAAAGTTTAAAAAATACAGTACAAAGGATGCTGTAAGCTAAAATTATCTTGATTAGAAAATTTAATAAGTTTAGGAACCTTTTTGTTTGTCTCATATCCCTGAAGGTTCTTTGTGATTTTTCTGTGGCAAGAAATTCGATGTCAAATAATGCTTACTTGACTAATCAATATATATTTATATATTTATATATATATATATATATATCACTAATCTGAGGAATATTTAGCTTTGTAGAAATAATATGAATTAGTTTTGTCTTTGACAAAAGGCAAAAGAAATATTTTCATTAGCTTCTCTTAAAAATACTTCCTTTAAATGCTTAATTATGTTATACTAAAGTGTGCTTAAGGGTAATGGGACTTTGGGAGGGTACTTTTCCCAAAAATACTATTGTACCACTATGTTGGTGAAACAAATAGATTAATGAGGGCAGAGAGGGGGATACTTAAAGCTATTTTAAGAGTCCAGTCTTCTTTGCCCTACTTTAGGGGATATAAGAATGACATTCAGTCTGGTAAATGACTTTTTTTTTTAAAGTAAAATGACTTTAAGCCTGAGCCTCAGCTTAAGATGTGGCTTTTTTAATCTTTTTTTTTTTTTTTTTTTTTTTTTTTTTTTTTTTTTTT
>NW_020954953.1:25202458-25222614 GCF_900497805.2 Vombatus ursinus | reverse complement strand
AACTCAAATGTCAGTCGTGCAGCTATTTTTGTAATAAATTTCACAAACACATCAGAGAGGGACTGATTCCTTGCATGCTTAAGGTAATCCTTTAAAGGTCTCCATCTAACCAATGTGAGCCTCCAAGATAAGGTATTGGGAGGTTGTTTTTTCAAAAATGTGAAGGAATATTTTGAGAGTAGCCTTTGAAGTTTGAAGTCCTTTCTCTTTTGGTCTCTGCTTGCCAAAGCAGACTCTCACTTATAAAGTGTCTGGAAACATTGACACCTTGGTTAATTAGTTTGACGAGGAAAAGAGGTTTGGAATTACTGTTGTTCAGCAGTGTGCAGTGTTGGAACAGTGAAATTTGGGAAGACAGATTTGTGTATCATGAAACTTGTGGGGCTCAAAGACATTAATATTTTAGAACAGGCTAGTTAAAAGATGGGGGTAGGGTGGGAAGGCATGACATATATTCTGTTATTATTTTAAAATGCTGGCTGTTAGCAGTATTTATATAGTATGAGATGATTTGGTTAACTGTGGGCCAGATTATCTCAATTTAAAGTCAAATAATACATTTTATATACATCTACATCTATATCATATATGCATGTATATAAATGTGTAAATTTGGGTGTGTATATGTGTGTCCACATATGTATATGTTTATATGTATGTGTTTCTGAAATTTATATATTTGTGAAATATGTGAGAATATATATGTATACATACATACACATATGTGTGTATATAGATATATGTAGAGGGGGGGAGAGAAAGAGAGAGAGAGAGAGAGAGAGAGAGAGAGAGAATATATAGAACATATCCAGTGATAGAGTGTATGTTTATGTATGTTTTTGTATGGGCATATACATACACAAATACAAATAGATCACACCTTTTTTTTTCTCCTCTCCTACTCAGTGGTATGAGATACTACTAGCAAATGATTGACTCATATAGACAAACTTGTCAAGAGACATAAATCTCGCAGTGCCATTGCATTTTAATTTTTACTTAAGGCTAAAACAAAGGATGAAAATGAGTACTTAGGCATAACTTAACAAAAAGCTAATATGGTATAGTGGGAAGAGAATCGTATTTAGAGTCATAGAAAGCTGATTTGAATCCTGACTCTGCCAGTTACCACGTATGTGACCATAGGTAACTTTTATAACCTCTCGGGGCCTCAGTTTGTTTTTTTGAAAGATGAAGCAATCGTGTTAGTTAACTTCTAAGGCATATTCCAGATGTAAATGCCAAGATTCTATGAAATTGTCAAATATCAAATTCCCTTGATCTTGTTACAAAATATCCCTGTCTACCACTCCCCATTCCCTAATCCCTCCAATTAATTGTTTTTAGCCGTGAACAGGAACAAATCTGTGGACAATTCAAGTTTAAAAATATTATGAAATGGTATGAATTGTATGTCTGAAATTTAGTTAGGCTTAAATTTCTGGTATTGAACAATTAGTTGTCTTGACCTTTTAAACAATATGTAGCTTCCTCATCTCTCAAAGTTATTTTAAGTAATTATTTTAACATTTTCAAATGTTCAATTGATATTCCCCATTTTTTCTTTAGAGTACTAGCAAAAAAAAATTAGGAGAAAAAAGGACCACATATACTTTAAAATATTTTTATACATATAAAATTAGCATGTTTATTCAGAATGTGGTGACCTAAAAGTTCTTTCATTGATACTAGTGGCCTCTAGACATTCAGCTAGATTCTAGGTTTCCAATTAAAAAAAAAATCTTTTCAGACCACTAAAGACCAAGTCTCAATGATTTGATTATTTCTGAAATGGAATATTTTGCAAAGAGCAATAACCACGATAGATACTTCCATTCCATTATCATTTTTCTTGACGTGATTTTGGCCTACATGTCCTAGCTACTAAGAAGGAAAATATAATAGGAGTTTCTCTATGGTTATTTTCATAACTGCTAAACCTTGCTGAATGAAAAGGGAACTTTCCTTAATATTTCAAGAGTTTCTGTCATTAAACAAAAAAAAAACTCAACTTAAAAGTACTCATAGGTGCTTGAAAAGTTAATATTCAACATTGCAACAATGGCTGACATTTAGACGATTTTCAGGTTTTCAGCACACCTTACTTACATTCTTTCATTTCATCATCACAGTAAACTCTGTAAGGCAGTTCTATAGATAATACAGTGAGTCAATATTATGGGGCTTCCTTTATAGGAGAAACTGAGGCCCAGGGAGATGAAGTAAATGACAAGCATATATCACAAATAAACATCTGTTTAGGGTATAAGAAGCAGATAAGTGCAACAAGGGACATATTTTACTGTTCCTGTTTTATAAATACCCCCTTTTTTGAGGCCAGAAATTTCTACTCTCCACAGCTTGTGTTCCGTGCTAAATTAAGGTATTACCATGAAACCTTTGTTGGACAGTAACTCAAAGGGGATGCAGTCTTCACATCTTGACGTATTATAACCTTGAGTCTCTACATTTCTAACATTGGGAAAGCAAAAGTGACAACTAAAACAAATTAACAAAAAAACAACAACAAGAAACAAATAGATAAAAGTCACTAAGTTTTGAAATTGACACTCTGAATTATGCTTTAACTTCTCATTTCACAGGGGTATAGACAGACTAGGGAGAAGACAGGAATTCATAGCTTTTATGCCAACCAACTGGCTTCTACTTAGTGAAAAATAATTGTTAGATCAACAAATGTTGTTAATTATGGGCTAGGAAGGTTTCCTGTAAGACAACTCACCCAAGTCATGAAATGCAGACCTATATGGCCAGACCATGGAGTGGTTCTCATCTTAGTAAGCCTTGTTTTTGACAAGATTTGGGAGGCAAAAGAAAACCAGAAATTAACTCTTTATCCAAACTAATAACCCCTTGCTCTTTGTAGGTTATGTTCTTTTTTTTAAAAAGAATTTTTAATATTCTTCTTAAAATTTTCATGTCCAAATTTTCTTTCTCCTAAAAGACCCTCTACTTGAGCAAGCAATATGATACTCATTTATACATCTGAAGTCTTGGAAAATAAAGATGATGAAAAATGTATGCTTCAGTCTGTACTCAGAGTTCATTTGTTCTCTCTCTGGAGGTGGATGGCATTTTTCATCATGAGTCCTTTGGAACTGTCTTGGATCATTGTATTGATCAGAGTACCTAAGTCTTTCAGAGTTTATTATAGTGTTGCTGTCACTGTGTATAGTGATCTCCTGCTTCTGCTCACTTTACTCTGCATCAGTTTATATAGGTCTTCCCAAGTTTTTCTGAAGCCATCCTGCTCACATTTCTTGTAGCACAATAGTATTCCATAATAATCATATACCACAACTTGTTCAGCCATTCCCCAATTGGTGAACTATCCCTTGATTTACAATTCTTTGCCACCACAAAAAAGAGCTGCCATAAATATTTTTGTACAAATAGGTTCTTTTCGTTTTTCTTTGATCTCTTTGGAATACAAATCCAGTAATGGTATTACCGGGTCGAATGGTCTGCGTGATTTTATAGCTTTTTATAGTTCCAAATTGTTCTTCAGATTGGTTCGACAAGTTCACAACTCCATCAACAATGCATTAGTGTCCCAATTTTTCCACAGCATTTGTGCCCCCCCAGCATTTGCCATTTTCTTTTTCTGTCATATTAGCCAATCTGATAGAAGTGAGTCAGTATCTCAGAGTTGTTTTATTTTGAATTTCTCTAATCAATAGTGATTTAGAACATTTTCTTTCATGTAAAGACTTATATGAACTCATGCAAATTGAAATGAGCAGAACCAGATCATTGCAAACAATAATAGCAATTATTGTAACAATGATAAACTGTGAAAAAGACTTAGGTACTCTGATCAATACAATGATCCGAGACAATTCCAAGGAACCCGCGATAAAAGATGCTATCTACCTCCAGAGAAAGAACTGATGAATTCTTAATGCAGTGTGAAGTATAGTTTTTTCCACTTTCTTTATTTTTATTTTTTTGTTTATGTTTTCTTTCCAACATTACTAATATGGAAATATGTTTTGCATGACTTCTCACGTGTGTTGTTGCTGCTCAGTCATTCAGTCGTGTCTGACTCTTCATGACTGTGTGGACCATAGCATTGCCATGGGTTTTTCTTGGCAAAAATACTGGAGTGGTTTGCCGTTCTCTTCATATGTATAATTGATATAAAATTGTTTGCCTTTTCAAAGAGGAGTGAGGACAAAGTTGGAGGGAGAGAATTTTGAACTCACAATTTCAAAAGATGACTTTTAAATTTTGTTTTGCATGTAATTGGGAAATATTTAATGAAATAAAATATATATTTTTAAAAAGTAATAAGTTTATCATCACTGGAGGTAGATGGTGAATTCAGATAGAGGCAGGGCTAGGTGATTACTTGCTACAAATGTTGGATGTCATTAAAGGGATTCTTTTTGGGGGGGGAGGCTAGGCAATGGGGTTAAGTGACTTGCCCAGGGTCACACAGCTAGTTAAGTGTTTTTTACGTGTCTGAGAACTGATTTGAACTCAGGTCCTCCTGAATCTAGGGACAGTGCTCTATCCATTGTGCCACCTAGCTGCCCCCATAAAAGGGATTCTTAATTAGATATAGGTTGGACTAGATGTCCTGTAAGGTCCATTCCAAATCTGAGATTCTATGAACTGTGTCCTCTTCTTTTGCTCCTGAATTATTTTATACCCTAAATATAAAATAGGTATTTTAAGCAGAATATATTTCTAAACTGATTTAATGTTAATACATAATAACAATAAATAATAATAAATGTTATTTTTAAATTAACATTTATTTTGGATTAATGTACCTCTTTTCCATCTTAATTTCCTAAAATTAAGAAAATAGGTAGTTAAAAAATTTAAGTACCTGAATTTTGATTTTTCTTCAACAGTTCAGTCCCTAAACAGAATAAAAAGTATTATGTGCATTTGTAAGTGATTGAAAAAAGAGAACTGTTGAAGTGATGATACATTTTGAAATAAATTATGCTCTATGAAGCCAACCTGTTAATTGGCTAATAGATTCAAAAGCTTGCTCTTTCAGAGTCCATCAATTATCCATAGAATCATCTTTTCACATATGAAAATCTTTTTATTGCTTCCTTTCAGAATCTTGCAAGATTTATTTGGCAAAATGTTTTTGGACCTTTTGCTGTTTAACATTGATCACCCAGACTATAGTCTATGAGTGATTCATAGTTGAAGGTGTGTGAATTGCCCAGAAACTCCTTTTCGTAATTCATGTAAATGCTTTCCTTGTTATCAGAGTGGAGCTGTAGCAGCCAGCATGGGTAATCTGACCCTTGTTTGTTACTAGCCCTTCAGCTGTTTCCCCTTGAATGTTATATTTAATGGCCTTGGAGGTTTGATTTGATATCAAGCTTCAGTTACTCACACAGATTGGAACTATGAGAGCAAATAGAAATGTTGACACACTAATACTATAATTTTTCCCCCTTATTTTCTTTAATGGAAAAACTCAAACATAATTTGAAGTGACTATCGAATCAATGCACATCATAGCTGCCTCACTGCTGCCAGGCAGGTTAGGTTTTGAACAAAAAAGAAATCATTAAAGAACATGGTAGACATTTTTATCTCCACTCCCCCACTCTCCCCCTTTCCTCCATCAAGTGTTCTAAGAACAAAGCCAATGTATATAGTAAGAATTGACGCATCTCAAGTTGACAGATGTTTACCAGCACTAGTTTCCCCAGTGTTTGAAGGGCATTTCTGCCCAGCTAATAAGATGGATTGTCTTACTTTAGAGCAAACCTCAAAGGTGCTGGATGAGATGCCAAAGTTTCTGATGAGTATATTTCATTTATGATGAAATGCTCTTTTAAAGCATTGGGACTTTTTTTCTTCTTATAATTTTTACTAGAGCTTGAAGCTGTCAAGTCATTATATTTCTAAAAGTTATCATCAATTTTTTTTCTCACAAAGACCAGTTCCTGTTCATTAATGTTTTGTAATTGATAAAGTGACATGTGTTAAATATGGATAAAATATGGATAAATAAAATATGGATGGTTGCAAAAGCACTAAGGCCAGGAACTTCAGGCAAAAATAAAGAGTTAAATAATGCATATTTTGTGCTTCTGGCATAAACGAAGAACAGTAAATAATATTTGAGGAGTACTGTAGAAAGGAACTATTTGTGAGGAACCTCCTGATGTTTACCACCTTCCTCAGTTTGGCAACAGTGCTCTGCCTTCCCATCATCTAATGGTACTTTCCTCTACAAACTCAACTCTCCAAAGTAGGCAGTACTCAGTGCTCAAATGCACACTGTGTTTTCCTACATCCTCACTCTTCCTCACAATGTTCCCTGTGCCTGGAATGCTTCTCTCTCCCCTTTGCCTGTTGAATTTATGCCCATCCTTTTAGAACCCAACTCAAATGTCACCTCTTCAGTAAAGCTTTCAATGACTTCCCCTTAGCCCTCTCTTATCAGACATTACCTTTCCCATCAAATTTCAAAGGGCAGTTTGCTTTCTACCTCTCTAGTTCCTCTATTCTTTATAATTATTATCTACATATATACCTTATCCCCCTATTAGACTATAATCTCCATTGACAGAAACAGGGAAATTGTATTATCTAAAATGAGTATTTCTTCCAGTGCTTACCACAGTATACTATATATAATAGGCAATTAACATGTTAATTAATTTACTGAATTTAGACCTTTTCAGTTGCTTCGTTTAGTTTGTTACCGTTATGAAAGATTTCTGTTTTTCTTAGTCCTTGGTAGTGGTATGTATGTGTAAAGTAGAAAGGCCACTGGTCCTGGTTTCAGATCATGATTTTAATAACGATGATGATGATGATGATGATAATTAGTGTTTATATTGCACTTTATGATTTTCAAAGTACTTTATAAGTATTATCTCATTTGATCCTTATAATAATCCTGACAGGTGGGGCTACTATTACCCTTATTTTACAGATGAGGAAATTGGCACAGAGTTTAAGCAGTTTGCCCAGGGTCACGCTATTAGTAAATATCTGGTGCTAGACCTGAACTCATGTCTTTCTTACTCCAGGACCAGCACAACTTTGCTGCCTCTAGTTTACAAAAAACTTTAAATATATTATTTCATTGGATCCTCACAACAATCCTGAGATGTAGCTCCTATTATTATTCCCACTTTACAGATGAGGAAACTGAGGCTGAGAGGTTGCATAACATGTCCATGGTTATACAACTCAGATCTTCCCAATTCCAAGTCCAGAGCTCTTACCTACTGGGCCATCTCCAACTTTTATTAGCTATGTGAGGCTGAATTAGTTGTTTAACATCTCTTTCCCTTGATTACCCCAGTGGTAAAATGGGGATATAATAATATTTTATTTATGTACCTCTTAGGGGCATTTGTAAACCTTTAAGGGCAATAAAAATGTGAACTATTATTATTAACATAGCTTTTGGAGGGGACAAATGATTCTCAGAACAGATAATTTTGTTTTTGTTTTCTAATTTAAATTTTTGGGTTTTTTTTTTCAGTTTACAAGCATTTTGAATTAATATATTTCTCCATACAGAAAACAACAAAATTAAATAAATGAATGCGTGTGTGTTGTAAATAGATAAATGAATTATTGAATGAAGCCCTCAATACATAACTGCATAGTTCAGCAAAATACATTTCCATAATAGCCATGTCTGAATAGAAATATCTATTTGTGTATTTTAAATTCTTCACTTCCCTATCAGGAGATCAATGACATGTTTCATTTTTGTTCTTTTGGACTTATGGTTTATAATTTTTTTTTATCAGAGTTCTAAAGTTTTTCAACTTTCAAAGTTGTTTTTCTTTATGTTGTTATCATTGTATAGATTATTCTACTTTTGCTAACTTTCCTTTGCTTCAGTTCATAGAGTTTTCCCCAGATTCCTATGAAATTATCCATTTCATTATTTCTTATGACACAGTAGGAATGTATGAGGTGTTCATGGGGGACTAGCACCTCTGATTTGGGGGTTTGCTGAGTCCTTTTCAGGGTTGCTCATCCACCTTTGATATCTACCTGATTCACCCAACTCTCATCTGTGGCTTCAAAAAACTGTAGCATACACAGTGGCCACACCATTGTATAACCATCTTGGCAGAAAGTCTAAACTAGGTTGAGGGTAACCAAAAGGCCTCAAACCCATCAGTGAGGTAGGGGAATGTCTACCCCAAGCGTGGGAAGACTTCCCCAGTGGAATGGGTGGATGAGAAGAATTTGTTTCAATGGCCATGAAAGCGACTGAAGCAGGTGCTATAGGGCACTGAGAATTGGGTCAGGCACCAAAGATGCCAAGGTCGTTTGCTGAGTCCTGAGCCGTCACCAATTGTCTTGACTTTTGTTTTGCTAGTGGACTTAGATGACTCTGGAAGAGAGAGTGAGGCTGATGACTTTTTGTAATTCTGCCTCACTTAAATCCAATTCAAATGCAAGTCAAGACATCAATCCATAATGTCATTGGTCCTCTTCAAAAATGAAGGAAAAACAACTTTGGCACAATAATATTGCGTTACATTCATATACAACTATTTCTTTTAGCCATTCTCTCATAGAAGGAAACCCCCTTCATTTCCAATTTTGACTGTCATGAAAAGACTACTATAAATATTTTTGTAGATATAGATCCTTTCTCCTTTTTATTTGATTTTGGAGAGGTATAGGCCTAGTAGTGTTATAACTAGATCATGCTGAGAATGTGCAGTTTGAAAACTTTGTGTGCATAGTTCCATATTGTTTACTAGAAATGCTGGACCAGTTCACAGTTCCACTAACAGTGTACAAATATACACACAGCTCCTCCAAATTTCGTCATTTTCCCCTTTTGTGTTCTTTGTCACTCTGTTGGGCAGAACCTCCAAGTGTCTTTAATTTTCATTTCTCTAATTATTAGTCATTCAGAATATGTTTTTCATATGGTTGTTGATTGGATTTCTTTCTTTGAAAACTGATTAGAAGAGATCATTTTGGAACACAGAAGAAAAGAAAATATATACGATTATGGTTTGAATAGTGAACAGTAATCCTTGAAGGAAATATCTCATTGTAAAAAAATTTCAGGGGCAGCTAGGTGGTGCAGTGGATAGAGCACTGGCCCTGAAGTCAGGAGGACCTGAGTTCAGTCTGGCCTCAGACCAAACACTTGACACATACTAGCTGTGTGACCTTGGGCAAGTCACTTAACCCGATTGCCTCACTAACAAAAAAAAAAAAAAAAGATTTCAGTTTATTTTCCTGTTCTGAGGTGAAACCTTTTACCCTCATTCCTTTTTCCTCATAATTTACTTTAGTTAATCAGGATTTGGAGTTTTGTTGTTGTTGTTGTTTATTTTTAGGGGAGGGAGATATTAAAATGTGGACTTTAAAGGAAAATGAAAGGCATAATTTTATAAGTAAACATCATATAGGAAGTTTCAAGAATATTTTTAAAAAACCTTATCAGCAACCCAGGAAAAAGTGTCATGTATCAAAAAGACCAGGCGCTCAAATTTTTGCAATAAATTTAGGATGTCATGTGTGTAGGGAACTCACAGTGAGTCATGCCATCTACCAACGCAGATGGAGACCTTTCCCTGGAACTTATAGCTTTATGTAATTGGCTGGGATACGGAGAATTTCTATTAGGGCCACTAACTGTTGGAGATGGAATGAGAGCTTCCTGAATCCTGGGGAATTTTAAAATGAGAAGCTTTGATCAGTTTCTCTTATCCATTTCAGTTCCTACATTTGACAGCACATACCTCTCCAAATGAGTGTTTTTGTGGTAAACCTGCATCTTCACTAGAGAAAACCCATGAACAAGATTTAAGTATCCAAAGCAGATTTGACAGTTAAAGGATATATATATAATATATGTATATATATATATATATATTTTTTTTTACAGCTGGCTAGAGACAGAAATGGGATCTTTTATCTATGAATACTTTATCTGTGAAGATGCTTTTTCTATGACGTTATAGTGAAAACAGGGGGAGACCTTCTGCACCGATTTTAGGAGCAAAAGGGAAAAAGCAACAATCAAGCATCATTTAACACCTACAGTATAAATGTCAATAATCTGGTATGTGTCAGAATGACCTTGGGGGTTACTACCTTAAGTAAAGAGTCAAAGGCCCATAGAAGTGCTTACCTCTCCCCCCCTCCCGCTTAGGATGCTATTTATGAAATGCCAATTTATATTCCATATAAATTATGAGAAATCTCTTCCCTTGGGGGCGGGAGTGGAGTAGGGGGAGATAAGCTTCTGATATACAAGAATTCTAACAAGGGGATGAAAGTCCTCACTGGTTGTATGTTGCAGGCCACATGCACACCCTAAATGCACCTTTTTAGTGGTGGCTTTGTGTTCTCATCTTTAAATTTGTTGAGGCAAAATTGTTCCAGGTCTTAATGACACGCAACAATAAAATATTTGTGTTGAAGAGATGGGTCTTTGTAGTTATGATATGCTTAGAGTCAGTAAAAGTATTTTGCAGTCTCACCAAAGCAGTCAAGTCTGCTCTCCACCTTTTTAACTCTGGATCTAGCTTATTTTATTGTCTGTATTGTCATCTCTATCATTTGTTCTGTGTATACACACTGATGGACAAACTCCATAGAATGTCTATCCAGTTGCATGCAGAAATCTGGGAAATAAACATTCTCATCCATTTGGTCTTTCTTATATGGATGGACAGAGGAAATTTCTTTGAGTGATTTCAGACATTTTCCAGGTGCCTCTTCAGTGTTTGGGAGCTTAATAAAATCAACAAAATGTCTTCTGCAAACTGGAGCATCTGGGGAACATTGCTATCAATTGGGATTCTCCCCTAGATCTAGACACCAGATCCCCTCTATCACAGGAGTGAGCACTTTTACGTCTTGCTGTTTTATGTCTCACCTAATGTTAGTTGGCAGAAGGTTATTGAAGAGGGTAATTTCTGTTGTTAACACTTTAAAGGAATCTTAAATGATTTTGGTATATGGATAGGCTACCTTATGAAAGAGGAAGAGGAAACATTTATTCTAATGAGTTGAATACTTTTTAAAAAAAAAATCTAGTCAAGTCATCAACCATTTACTAAGTACCTATTGGGTTCTATGCACTCTACTAAGTGCTGGGGATACAGAGAAAGGCCAAAAACAAAACAAAAACAAAAACAGGTCCATATTTTCAAAAAGTTCTTAGTCTAATGGGGAAGGCAAAATGAAAATAACTATGTACAAACAAGATAGGTAAAGGATAAATTGGAAATGATCTTAGAGGGAAGGCACTAGCTTTAAAGGGAATTTGAAAAGGTTTCCTGTAGAAGATGGGATGTTTTGCACATACCATGTGCTCCTCCAGGAACTTGCCATTACAACACCTGTCTGGGGGTTAAGGGAAAGAAATTCCCTTCCCCTATCCTTTGCTACAAAGTAAAAGGGCACATTGATCCCCATTCCCAAATCTGTACAACTCTCTTGTGACTTGCTGGGGATCCCACTTAATTACCTCTCTCCATGTCATGTACTGAAATCTTAACAATGTCCTTAACTTACAGCTCTTAGGTACCTCCAAATTTACCATTCTGTGAGGGCTCAGATCTTTTGGACAGTCCCCAGTTAGGAAGTTTTATACCTACCTTGTGCAAGTAGTTTGATAAAGTCCATGACTAAAGGTAAAAAAGAGACCTCTACCTCACTGGTGTTTGTTTTGTTTTGAATCGGAAATCTCCCTTTTCCAATGCAAGTCAGCTCATTCTCAGAAACTAACCTTCAGAAAGAGTTGCCTGGGGGCTCAGTGGGTTTAGTAACACTTGAGTTAGAATTAGATTTTGATGGATTGGTTTGTTTGTTGTTTTCCTGTTGTTACTAAAGCCTCTACTTAATCAACAAGCAATAAGTACAATAGGGACTTAAATTCTCCGTATCTTTTGATCAGTTGTGAGATAACTGAGGCCAACAGGATTCAGTGACTTGCTCAGGGTCTTATAGTTTGTAAGTGTCTGAGGTAAGATTTGACTCCAGGCCTGGCACTCTGTCCATTGCTTTACCTAGCAGTCTGAGGATTCAAATACAGGTCATCTACTCTAATATTCTTTCTACTATGCCTCTATTTTTTTTATTAGTTTGTTTTTGGGGGTAAAGAATAGGCAGTATTCAGACATGCGATTTCATGGTAAAACAAATTGACAATGATTGAACTGCTGGAATCCTGAACTGAATCCAGGAAGAGGATTTAGGTAGAATTAGATACTATTACTAGGACACCAAGCCCAGAAGACTGTCATCATTCTGGGCATTATTTAGAAAGATATTGAAATCATATCAAAAAGAATTATTTAATCATGGAAACTTGTGTTCATATATTGCTTTACAGTTTAATTTATTTCCAGAAGTCCTGTGAGATCATCAAAATATTATTGTCTCCATTTTGCAGATAAGGAAGCTGAGGATCAGAGTAGATAAGTGACTTCCACAAGGTTACAAAGTCACTAAATCATTTGAGCCAAATTTCAATTCCAGATCTTTTGACTTCAAGTCCGGGAGTGGACTTGAAGTACAGCAGTACAATGGGCTGCATGTCCCGGGAATAGTATCTAAGTCCACCAAATTTCTTTTTCTGGACTGTTTCTCATACTTCAAGCCAATCATCCTTAATTTGGTTTATTATGAAATCATATGTTTGAATACTATCCATCCTCACCCTACCAAAACAAACAATAATGAAATAAGAAAATACACACATAGTGTAAGAACATTAGATTTAGCTATCTGTGTTTGAATCTTTGTTCTAACAGATGAGATGATCTCTGACATTGCCCTGTTGTTCAAAACAATACTCAGGCAATAATAGGTGTTCTAGTACTTAAGAAATACAATTCTTTCTCTCTTCAAGAAAAGACAGTAGAATTGGAGAAGGTCCAGAAAAGGGTAATTATAGTGATCAGGAAGGTGGAGGAGTTGCCGTATGAACACATAATGAAAAGATTAGGTCGCTTCAATCAAGGTATAGCTTTCTCCTGTCACAAATGCTCCTTGGCACTGCTGTCAGAGGGAATATTAGATTAGATGGACCATTCATGAACCATCTGAGCCACCATGACATTCCTTCGGTCATATCTATCCCCATTTTTCCTCTCCCATGTTTATAATTACTTTTTTATTTATTTATTTATTTATATACTTTTTGGTTTATGACCTAGTTAGAATAATACAGTCCAACTGATCAACCCTCCTTCTTTACAAGCAAATGCCAGTTTGTTAAAGTGGAAAGAAGTTATTTATGAAAGATGAATTGTGTTTTGTGATTGGCTTTTTTATTTGTGTTGTTCAGGATCCTCGTAATGGATATTTTAGTTTTGTACAGTTATTTTCCTGATTATGTTTAATTTGATGCCTAAGTAAGAATCTCTTTCTTACTGGTTAATTTATGTATTTTGTCTCCCCATCTCTCCTCCTCAATCTCCTGCTGCAATAACATTTGTGTTCAATTACATTTGTGGTTTTAATTACTATATTGATAAAGGATTTATAAAAAGGGCATATATTATTTTTCAAAGTATTTTCTTCTTTCAGAAATGAGATATACATGAAGAAAATTATAGAATAAAATTATACTGTATATAGGTTAGAAATTAGATTAAGAATGTAATTAAAGCTATCCTTTTAAAAAAGTATTCTGTTAACAGTGCATATTATCTTTTTTTTTAAGCAACTATAGCTCTCTGTCATTTTACCATTTTTTTTAATGGTCAAATTAGCACATGGAATACGTGTAGGTTACTAATTCAGAAGGTGCCTTCAACCATCAAGAAATTAAATCTTGAACAGGATTTGGAACACTGCCATTTATAAATATAGCAGAATAAATAAAATGTTCTGTATTCACTGGAAAAGTGGAAAAGAGAGACAGTGGTAGATATCTGTGAAAAATAATATGACCCTAGAGAATACATAGTTTTATTTAGCTGGCTTCAGTAAGGGACAGTTAGCACATCAAAATCAGCTTTGTTGAGTCTGACAAAGTGGCAAATAAGCCTTGTGCTTAAACTGTTCCCTCAAGATTAGTCAGTTTATAAAACATCCCATCCTCATAAACAAAGAGCTCAAAATTGTGTTTAAAAATAAACAAATAGGTTGAAGTTAGAAGTGTCAATGCAGTAAGACACGATGGACTAAATTACTGATGGCTGATTCACGGTGGTCCTGACATTTATAATTGAGGGTCCAGCAGTGACAGAAAGTCATCTGGAGAGGACGAACCATACCAGTTGTAATGAAGTGCTATGATGGAATTAAACAGAAGCAACATGGTGATTTATAGTCAATGTTGTAATAGAACTACATCATACTTTTGTACATTAGGTAATTAAAAAGCACATTGTGAATAGTACAGCTAATGTATTTTTCTACCCTTCTGTTTAACAATATAAGCTGTCCTTCCCTTCTAGAGACCATTTATAGCATTTTTCTTTGTGCAGTGTATTAACGACAAATACATTTTGTGCTTTTGGCCCAAGCGACGATTTTAATCAGTGATGTCACTCATTAAGAGTTAGAAGCTCTCCACTGACCATGGTGATTATAATTTTCCACATGTCAATCAAACAGTCCAATCCATCTAATTCTACTGTAATATTATTGACATTTTTTTTCCATACTGGAAGCACTAGCTGTCATGAAAAAGCCTGAAGAATCTGCATTGCTCTTATTCTTCATGTATGTGTACACAATTGGAAATAACATAATATCGCCTATAATTTATCTTGTGAGGATGATATCTGCCTTCCCCCTCACCTGAGAATGGCACACAAGTAGATGATGAAACATGGCAAAATGCATGTGGATTCAGTGAAGGGTAGGATCTATGCAGGAATGACAATTGAAGAGATTGAATCTTGTACATTTGGAATGCTGGATGTAGAAAATGGATACAAGCAATTAAGAATGAAGAACACAGATTGAAGCATACTGTTTGTTTGTTTTTTTCTTCTGTTTTGTTTCCTCTTGGGGAGGGAGGTGGGGAGGGAAAGGGAGAAAATTTAAAACTCAAAAGCTTATGAAAGTGATTGTTGAAAACTAAAAATAAATTCATTAATTAAAAAAAAAGAATGAAGAACATAGACACCTTATTATACTGCTTAGATCTTGTTAGCTATTCTAGCAAGCAGTTATTGAATATAATCAATGGTTAACTTCTGAATAGTTTTAAGGTTTTATTTCATTTTCCCCTTCTTTGAATCTTATCCTTTCTATTCTTTCGGCTTGTAGCTCTGACCTTCCCCTTCCATTTCCCCACACTATACCACCTGTGTAGCTAGATGCAGGAGAAAAAAAGAAATTGGTTAATTACAAACTAACTAGTTTTGTTACTTATTAGAAGTACCTGTGGAAAGTTTTGTAAGAAAAGGTTATCTGGGTTAGCTAAAATGAGATTTGGGGGCTGTCTATGGATTTTGTACTATCTTTGCCCTCCGTTGCTATAGGTAATTGAGAGTCAACTGTACTTGCTGTTATATTTATTATTCATGAAAATGGGGCCAAATTAAAACCCAGGAATCTGCAAGCTTTAAAAGCTGACTTTTAATTAAGTTGTCAGTTCTGGGGTACCTAATTGATGAAATGCTATTGTTGCTTAAAAGCACCAAAATGGTTGCTAAGAGCCTTTGGAGAATTTTACCGAAGACAAAAGAGTTAGGGAAACCTCCTACATAAGTTAAAATAATAAAAATGAAATATAGTATTTTAAATTACAAAGCAAGTTTGATTTTGTTCATTCTCTAGGGGAAAAAAAGGAAAACATTTTTAGCTTGAAATTCAGCATGCTGTGTTGACCCTCCATCTATTTATCTTATCTACTTAAGGTTTAAATTATGCCATCATAGTGCTATTTAAATTTGAGAAAACAAAGTGCATACTTCTAAGACTTGAAATTAGATCTAAAAAAGAGGAGGCTAGTTCCTAATTGCTAGAATTACAATACCCCCTGTATTGGGTTTTTTTTTTAATTTCCATTATAGAGGCAAGACTAATTTTGGAAAAGCAATAAAAAAGAAAATAATTAGACATTCATGAGAAGAAAGCGTATTTTACAGTAATATAACTTTTATGCTGTGCCCTCTGCAAATCATTAAATGTATACACATTAATCACTGTACTTCATGTTTGAGGTTAATGACTGTTCCCATCTCCACATACAATTATGAGCAATAATATCAATTTCCCTTCCCCCAACATGATAGGCTTTATATATGAAGATGATTCCCTGGCCTTACTATCTGTAGGGAATGTACTCTGAGTCTGTTTTCCTTAATTGGAATTTGTTTTGTTCTGATTTGCCTACTCATCTCCTACCAGCTGCTTCTTTGTGACACCCTCTTGCTGGGGTCAGACTCTGAATACTTGTGAAGGCTAACCATTTTTGAAGCTGTGTGGTCATTGCTACTCTGTTGTTTCTATCTCACAGGTTACCTAAGAACTTTATTCAGAATGGGCAAAGATCGTTTTTTAATAAAGCTATTTTGAATTATGACCATCCCCGTTGTGTGTTACAGCAAGCATTAATACTGGGTCAGCAAGAGGGGAACCAGAGCTGATGTTTTTCATTAATATATTGTTGCTGTTATTTTGTCATTCTGACTCTTCACTTAATATTGATTAGTGGTGATCCTTCATTCTTGAAGAGGACCACAATGACATCATTATGTTGAGGTCAAGGTACAGTGTGTCTGACTGTAACTGATCAGACCAAAACAAGCTCAGAAGGCTCTATCATAGGTCGATATCAACATCAAAATTATATTAATATAGTATATAATATGTAAGTGATATCAATATCGAGGGTAGTGGTCTATTTGCCCCCAGAGGGTAGAAGCACAGGCAACGAGTCAACATTTCAGAGAAGTTGATTTTGACTTGGTATGAAGGAAAATTTCCTAACAGTAAAAATTATTCACAAGTAGAAAGTATTGTTTCAAAATGTAGTTAGGCCCCATCACTGTAAGTCTTTAAGCAAAAGTTAGATGGATACATGTAGAGTTTGTTATTGAATGAGCTTCATGATTGGATAGGAGAAGAACTGGAGGATCTCTGAGCTTCTTTCTACCTCTGAGAATCTATAACTAGCACTTCGTTAAAAAGATTCAGTGACTTTCCTTTTGTGTTTGTCCCATGCCTGAATCAAATCCTCCCCTTCATTGCAACAGTCACAAGAAATTGAGTAAGTGCCCATAGCCCTAAAAGATTAACAGTCAGAAGCATGATATAAACAGATGTGTTTGGAAACATACTGCCCTTGGTATAGTAGATGCAACTCAGGCCAGAAAATTTCAGTTGACTTCCTTCTGATGGATTATTTTGCTAGACAATAATCATAAATAAATGTAGTAATGAAATAGAGAAGGCTGGCCTGTTTGAAATCCTAGTTTAAGTATGTCACCTTAGAAGAATATATTAATTTGGTCAGTTGTTCCAAGCCTGGAAGCCATCTTATGTGATTTAGAGTAGATTATTACAAAGAAATGGAAATTAGGAGGTGCAGGGCCTTCTGAAAACCTAAAGAGATCAAGATTTGAAAAGACCGTGGCCGACTCTTGTGTCTGAAAAGAAACGAATCCTCCTCTCCCCAACCTTGGCCTGCTTTCTACAATCACAGTATTATCTGAAAGTGAAGAAAAGTAGATAAAGAGATGGCAGAAGTATACTTCCAATGTGAATATCTTGTTAAAACTAAAAAATTGAGTGTAAGAAGAAAGAGGTATTAACTTGAAGTATTAACATTGGCAACAGCTGTCTTCTTCCACTATGCTAATGAAGTTATAGAAGTTGAAACCTGACATGGAAAAGCAGAGAACAGTGATGAAATCTGCAAATAATGAAAATTTGTGCATGATAACAAGTTAAACCCTTGCCTGCAAACACTCCCCATCAGCATAATGTTTGAAACTCTAAAAAATGAGCTTCTCAATCCATAGATACTTCCCCCTCCCAGTAATGAGCCAAAATTAGTTCTGTTTAGAAGTCATAAAGAACTTTGCATTTATAAAATGTTTTGCAATTATTTTATTGACTCTTCATTCTAAACTGTAAGACATTAGAAATGATTATTTCTGTCTTGTAGATGATTAAAACCAGACACAGTACAGTGGGCTTAGTGGGCTTAAACAGTCTGAAAGAATTCCAAAGGATCCTGGGTGGTAGTCACTTATTATTAGAAAATATTTTGGATTTACCACTTACCTTGGAATCATGGATTTGCAGATGGAAGGAATATGAGAGGCCATTTAGTCCAATCCACACAGTTTCCAGATGAGGCAACTGAGTCTGAGGGAGGTTTAGTGATTTGCCCAGGACACACAGCTTATAAGTTTCAGTAATAGAATTTGAACACAGGCTTTTCTAATGCTACTATATTCTCTCCACTATACATCTTCCATCTGAAACAACCTTTATTTCAATAAGAACAACAAATTACCATTTTTTATCCTTCTTCCTCTCAACTGTTGTTTTTCCCTTCTCAAATCTTTGCTCAGAATTACATGCAAAATTGTAAAGTGTTCTGTTTTGCTATTTTACTAAAAAAATTATCTTCTCTTTTGTTCCAATATCTGAGCAAGAAATGCCCTTCTGCTTGCCAAAATCAACTCCCATATTTACACATTTGACCAACTCCTTGTCATTATTTCTTGGTGCTTATCCTATTCACCATTCCATTATTCTTTCTCATGCTCAGTCTTTTTTTCCTCCCCACTGCCTCCTTTACTACTGCCCACAGGTATAACCAGACATCTCTCATCGTTAAAAAAAAAAAAAATCTTCCCTTGGCCCTGAAATTCCCTCAAGCGATTATCCTATATCTTTCTTTCCATTTTTTGCCAGGTTCCTTGAAAAATTCATCAACTATCATGGCACCTTTTTCTCTACCAACACTTGCTTTTCAACAATTTTAATCGGTTTATACCTCCACTACTTTATCTTCTTTATATTTATTTTTAACTTCTTTTTTATTTTTATATATATTTATTTTTAACTTCTTTATCAGTGTTTATGATTGATATCTTCTTGTCTGTCTCATCATAGGGATGGCAATGCCACCAGGCCATTCATAGGCTCTATGCATCCATTTGCATTCTTATCTCCCCTATCCTTCTAGGCTGTGGTGGAATTCTTCTTCCTCCTAGAAGCTTTCTCTCCCTACTCTAGCCTCCATCTATCTCCCCTTCGGGTAAACTTCAATTGTGCTTGGCTTTAATATTGAGCAATTTAGCACTTTCAACTGTTTGTTGATTGTTTCCTCTGTGCTAGTGTTCTCTCCCCAAATAGACCGTAAGGAGGAGTATTCTTAAGCATCTTTTTTTGTGTTCCCCAAATTGTGCAGCTTAGTGCTGGACTAATGGCTGTTGACTGATTGATTCTCTAAGGAATTCAAGACCACTTAAAGTTTCTAATAATCATCAATGATTTTTGTTAACTGAACTCGTTTAGGATCAACAGAAAACTATCTATTGTGCAGCATCTCTGGCCAAGTTTATTTTGAACGAATTAGTTTATATTAGTTATTGGGACAAGCTTGAAAATCTGCCAATATTAATCTTAATCAAGAACGGAAGGAATGCTATTTCAGAGCTCCTTGCTAAAAATACAATAGATGTTTTTTTCTTACCACCTCTCCTCTTTGTGGTTATGTACGTGACAGAGAACCTATATTCCTCTGTAAAAAATATAAGGAGAATTAGGAAACAGAAAAGGAAGGATGATATTAAGAATGATGATGACATTTCACATTTCTATGATACTTTAAGGTCTAGAAAGCAAATTTCTAACAATAACCTTGTGAGGTAGGTAAGTGAAATATTATTCCTATTTTATAGATGAGGAAACTGGGACATAGAAAGGTTAAATGACTTAAGCATGGCCACATAGCCAGTACATGTCAGAGCTTAGACCAAAATGAGTAATGCTAATGACAATAGAATGAATTCAATACACAGATATTACACATGCATCCTGGTATGACTACAGAGCTTCTCTCAGAGCCAAGAAGACCTGGGTCTAAGTCCTACCTCCAATACATACTGGCTGGGTGACCCTGGGCAGATCACTATACCACTCAGGGCTTTAGTGCTATAGGCATCTCTCTCTCTCTCTCTCTCTCTCTCTCTCTCTCTCTCTCTCTCTCTCTCTCTCTC
>NW_020954953.1:25197631-25202446 GCF_900497805.2 Vombatus ursinus | reverse complement strand
AGTGACTTGCCCAGAGTCAACACAACTAATAAGTTTCTGAGACCAGATTTGGACTCAGGTTTTCCTGCAGTTAGGTAGTACAATGGATAGAGTTCCTAAGACTCATCTTCCTGAATTTAAATATGAACTCAGACACTGTGTGACCCTGAGTATGTCACTTAACTTTTTTTGCCTCAGTTTTTTCACCTATAAAATGAGCTGGAGAAATAAATGGTAAACCAGTCCAATATCTTTACCAAGAAAATCCCAAATTGAGTCATGAAGAGTTGGACACTAGTTAAAATGAATGAATGATAAAAAACAATTTCCTGATTCCAGGCCTAGTACTTTATCCACTGGGCCATCTAGCACTTTGACATACATTTTTCATTTTATGACTTGTCAATTCAGTTATTTCTGTTTTGAAGTATTTGATATTTTCCCAACATTTATATTTTATAGCATTGTCACTTGGGATATTTTTGGTGAAAAATTATAAATTTTACTCATCTATATTATTTCCAAAACCATATCCAGTCAAAAAAATTTTATACTAGAAATTAGGACTCTAGTACCCAAAGATAAAAGTAGAACAGTCTCTGATCTCAAAGAACCATCAGTGTAGCAGGGGAAAGGGAGCCTATAACATGATGGTTCATTAAGTAGAAATTGACTCATAAAAGTAAGGCAAATTTGAGACCTTCTGGTTCTTGAAGTCTATGCAGATAATTTGAGATTGCACATAGAAGACCGTATGTTTCTATGTAAATGTGACATGGATCTAATATTAGGAGCTTTTCCAGAAACTGCTCTGCAATATGTTTTTCAGGGGAAAAAAACAAAACAAAACCAACAACCAAAAAGCATTTCAGCTTGATGTGCTGCTGCACCATAACTGTAGGCTTCAGTTTGTGGGCTATGTACATACAGGGATGGTGCCTCGACACCAACTTTCCATTTATACCCTTCTTTGATTCCTGAGAGAACAACAGATGGAGGGACTAACACAGAACATGGCTAGAGTAGTGCTTGGGGTCATATTTTTTTCTTAAGATGCCAGAAGTGTGACTGACCATAAGACACAAACCCTAATATTTTCTATAATGTGTTTGTCCCTTTTGTCCTTCTAATGCTCTATTTATGGATGTGATCCCTCTAATACCTCTCCAAAGACAAGTCAGTAAGGAACAACTGGATACATTGCTTTTAGTAGCTGAATTGTATCAATATTACAAATTCTCTAAGAAGTAATTTAGGCCTGCCTTAAAATGTTCATCCAACCTTATTTTTTTCTTGATAATTAGTTAATTTATTTTTAGTTTTCACCATCCACTTCTGTAAGATTTTGAGTTTTACATTTTCTTATCCTCACTCACCCCCCCCATCCCAAGACAGCGTGCAATCTGATATAGGCTCTACTTATACATTCATATTAAGCATATTTTCCCATTAGTCATGATGTAAAGAACAATTAGAACTAATGTGAGGAACTATGAGAATGAAGCAATAAAACAAAACAACAAAGGAAAAGGAGAGCAAGTGTGCTTCCATCTGCATTCAGACTTTTACCATCCAGCTTTAAAATTGTATATGTCTTGCATATATTACTACATTTGTCATGCATTTTTCTTTATCCTGTATACATATGACCCACACTTACAAATTAGTGCTTCCAAGATTTTTCATAAAACTACATGAAGTTCATATGCATGCAGTCTTATTTTCTCCAGACACATTTGCCGAACAGCTCTGTATGCTTTTTGTCCCATCTTCATAGAGATGCATTTACATTCCCAGGAGATTCACTTGGTTAGCTATGCTTCTTAACTATCTGTGCAGTCCATATATATAGTACAGTGGAGTAGAAAGAAGATCAGACCACAGTGACTGCATATTAAACTGATCCTAGGAGACATTTCAGAAAACACAATGTAAGGGTTAGAGTTGATTGAGCCCACCAGTCCTCACAACCCACTCAGATTAGATGCCTTCAGGTTAGAGCTCATCTTGATTGAATCAACCAATCAGAGGTTTGAACTTGGTATGAACAAGTCTTATACACCTCTTTTGAATAAGTTAAAAGCATTTCAAAGAGGTACAACATGAAATTTGTTTGAATTAGTTAATGGACTTTGTCCATGAGTAATAATTAATCAGTAAATGAACGTTATTAAGCATGCTACTGTGTGCCAGGCACAGCACTAAATTCTGGGAATACAAAAAGAGGCAAGAGACAGTCCTTGCCCTCAAGGGGTTTACCATCTAAAGGGGGAGAAAAACAAAGGATTCAAGGTAAATAGAAGATAATTAACATAGGGAAGGCACTAGAATTAAAAAGGGTTGGGTAAAGCTTCCTGTGGAAGGTGGGGTTTTTTAGTTTGGATTTGAAGCCAGGCAGATTAGTAGGCCGAGTAGAGGAGGGAGAGCATTCCAGGCACGGAGAACAGCCGGAGAAAATACCTAGACCTGAGAGATGGAGTATCTTGTTTGTGTAACTGCCAGGAGGCCAGTGGTGCTGGATCAGAGGATACCTGTTGGGGAGCAAGGTGTAAGAAGACAAAAAAGGAAGGAGGGAGGCTAGGTTATGAAGGGCTTTCTATGTTTGTTCCTAGAGGCAACAGGAAGCCACTGAAATTTATTGAGTAAGAGGAATGACGATCAAACTTGTGTTTCCAGAAGATCACGTTAGTGGCAGATTAGAGGATGGATTTGAGTGGGAAGAGACTTGAAGTAGCAGCCCCACCAGCAGGCTGATGCGGTAATCCAGGCATGAGATGATGAAGATCTGCACTAGAGTGGTGGCAGTGTCAGAAGAGAGAAGGGGGCGCATTAGAAAGATGTTGCAAAGGTGAAATCAATAGGCCTGGGCAACAGCTTGAATATGGTAGATGAGAGATGGTGAGGAATCCGGGATGACTCCTAGATTAGGAGTATGAGGAACTGGGAGCGTGATGTTGCCATCTACAGTACTAGGTAAAGTAAAAGGTGGGGGTGGTTTTAGGAAAAAAATAATGAGTTCAGTTTTGGACTAAGAAAACTTTTGCTTGAATAATTCTACAGTTTTATCAAAATGCTTCCCTTTCCCTTCCTTGCCATAATTTTCCATCATGGCCGTCCTCTTGCATTTAGCATTGATATAGTGTGTCTAGCATCATTCTCTTTCATAGTGGAAAATTCCAGTCTTGTGGTTTCTGTAGGGGCAAGAATCTTTGACCCAGATGAAAAAAAGGGGCATGAATATTTTCTTTTTCTTAAAGATAAGTATTTATTTAAAAGTTCTGTAAGAACAGAAGGGCCTTTTCATTGAATCTCAAAAAAAAAAACCAGCAAGTGATTTTTTTCTGAAATTTTAAAGCTTTTTTTTTGTCACATGACAGCTCGCTAAGAAAATTTTCATGAAAATACATTGTTTTGCTCCCTCCAATGTAAGTTAAGTTACTATCTGGGTACAAGAAAATAAAATTTGCTTTGAGTTGAATTTAGAAAAAATGGAAAAGTTCCAGCCACAATGCATCGAATTTCTAGTTGGATCAGTACTTCAGGAAAGTACTAAGATTTGAGACAAGTGTGAACTTAAAGGCTTTTCAATATTTGTTGACTATATCAACCTAGCCATAATGGCTAGGTGGGTAAATGTAAAAGAATGCCTTGTTGTCAGGGTTTTCTTTATCATTACCCTTTCCCTTTTCTTTTACTTGGGAGAGTGGTAGGGAGTTGGAGTTGAAAAGTGACTGGGGAACCCCAAACTCTAGAGCTTGGTAATGTGTAATGAGTAATATTAAATGAGCAATAAATAGTTATAGCATAGCCTTTAGAGATTAAAGTGGATTTTATATACAACTAGATCAAGATCTCTCTCTAATTGGAACTTAAAACCCTGGGGCAGGAAGTTTATTCCCAAGAAAAGATAGCCTTATCCCTTAACTACTTAACTAGGAGTGTCTCTATTCTTTGTCCTAGAGGAGTAAGCATCTGGGACTTAGTTTTTCTTATCCAATCCAGGACCCAGGATCTCCAGGGAATATGAATGGCCATTTTATAAGGAAAAACAGAACAAAACAGTCCTTTCCTTCCTCCTTCCCCACTTGTTTTTTTTTTCCCTCTTAAGGAAAGGAAGGTTTTTGCTAATTCATGACTGTTGTGATTACTTTTCTAAAATCTTTTTTTTGTTGTTTAAGCTTCTACTTTGGGAGCTCTAAGAAAATTGTACATTCCACTGTTCTCATGAGGAGGAGATAGCTGAGCCCTTTAATTGAAACCAAAATCCAGGAGTAGAAGAAAGCTCACCAGCCATGCAAGTGCTCATTGCCTGGCAAGCCAGGGTGAAGTGGAGACTGCTCATCCATTCAAGCAGCCCTCAGTGGAAGAATGCTTGGTGGACAAGATCTGGTGGAGATCTCATGCTCCATGGGCAGTGTCTAGAGGAAGAGCATCCACTTGATCAACATTTAGTAGGAAGCAAGTCTAATAGGAGCAGTTTGATGACATCACCCGAAGTCTCTGGAGTTAGAAGATCTAGGCTCAGATCTTGTCATAGAGACACATTCCCTTTGTGACCATATACAGTTCATTTTGATGAGGATGGGATCTAGACCCCAAAAAGGAAAAACCCTGGACTTTCTCACTGGCCAAATCTCTGGCCTTCGCCTGAGGCTATAATCCCATCAACTGGCCTTTTGTTGTGGCTACACCCAGTCTCCCAATTCTCTGTTCTCTTTAACCTAGCCTGGTCCTCCATTGTTTTACCTCTCCATGGCCACTGGCCATTTCCCACTCTTAATCCTAGCTAGGTTCCATTCTCCCTTGGCCACGAGGTCCAGGTCCCAGGAGTTCTGT
>NW_020954953.1:25185260-25197567 GCF_900497805.2 Vombatus ursinus | reverse complement strand
TCTCCATTAAGGTGCTTAGATTCTTATAATCTAGCCACTGCTCAGATTCTTCAAATCTAGCCAATAGCTCAGTAATGTTCAGATTCCCTAAGAGTCTGCCCAATGTGACTGATATTCTAATAAACCTTATCTTTGACTGAAAGAAGGATTGGATTGAATTCTTTCGGGCAGGACCTGCGTGTCGCGATCTCAGGGTTCCAGTACCCCTAATCTCTAGACCTCATCAGTGTGACCACCCTGGGCTCATATTCTATACAGAAGGAAGGAAAGAACCTAATATTTATTAAGTACCTGATATGTGGCAGGTATTCTTACACCAACCCTGGGAAGCAGGTGCTATTGTTATCCTCATTTTGCAGTTGAGGAAATTGAGGACATTATGACCCTCTGATTCTGCAACATCAGCAGCTTTCCTATATTGAAAGTGTGAGTTGCCCCAACATGTGTTTCTTTGCCATGTATGTTCCTGACATGTGTGTCTCTTCATGTGTGGTGCTTACACATGTCTGATCTTCCAACTGATGGTACATGTATTTGTAGTTGAGGATACCCCAAGTTTATGGGGTGGAATGATTTCTTTTTCTTTTTCCTTTTAAAAATGTTTTAAATTAATTTTTTTTTACTGTGCCATTTTATTTAATGTCTTTTCTCTAATTTTGTCCTCTGGTTGACTCTTTCTTTTCTTTTCTTTTTTTCTTTTTTTCTTTTTTAAGGCAATTGAGGTTAAGTGACTTGCCCAGGTTCACGCACCTAGTCAGTGTCAATTGTTTGGTCTGAGGTCACATTTGAACTCAGGTCCACCTGATTTCAGGGACAGTGCGCTATCCACTTTGCCACCTAGCTGCCCCCTCTGGTTAACTCTTAACAGTAACAATGTCAGTTGGTGCTTATTGAGCTATAATTTTAGCAGATTAGACCCACAGAGCGTATTGTAACTTCAGTAGCATTCTCCAGGGAACCCAGGCACTATACAAAAAGCACTTAATTTTGTAGTGGACAAGTTTTATTTTGGAAGAATTCTTTGCCTCCCTCTCCCTCTCACTTCAGATCTTGCAACATTGGTTGGCTTCTGAAATCATTCTCAAGACATTTGTCTTAAACAGCAGAATGGCACCACATAGGAGCTATTTAGCCTGTAATCATTTTAAAGGGTTGAATTTTAAAAGAATTAGACAAATAAGAACACAAAGCGTGGAATGACAGCATCACAAAATGAGAAGACCATTGCATTTACAGCACTCTCCATATAAAAGGTTTTATCTTGATGAAGAGGACTTTAAAAATTATTCCTCCATGTTTCTCTTTCCTACCCAGTTTTTAAGCACTTTAGGGAAATCTATGTACAGTTGATCCTTATCATTACAAATTATTCTTAAATATTCATCAAAGCAGTTTGCCAAAGGGCCTCAAGTAGGCAACGTTTTGTTAAGGTTATTTGAGTTACTTTATATACTAGACTAGTAATGAAAGAGTATTTCTTTAAAAATATTCTTCAGTCCTGGTTCAATTAACGTAATCTCCTAAGTCCTATTTTCAGTTCCTTTTGGTAATTTTTCTACGGTGTTCTTCCAGTTTCTGTGTATCGTTCAATTATCTAGGGCCAATTACCAGTTTGTTATTCCTAGACACAAATGTGACAACAGGCAGTATGAGGCCAGCAAGTAATGATGATGGATCAAGCCCTGCTGATATTGCAGCTGCCAGTGAGACTAGGATGCTCTGGGTTGCTAGTTCTCTTCAAGAATGTTGGATGCAGGCAGGACAGTTATTTACCCTTTCTTTTTGTCACTCTTCCTCTTTATCCCTCATATATTTACTTATGACTTACTCTTGGAAAATAGCTTGAGTTGTTCATTGTGTATCAGTATGGAATTACATATAGCAAATATTAATCAGTTCCTTAATTCAGTTAATATTTATTAAGTGCCTATTGCTAAGCATGAGCCAATCTATTAAGGAATGGGCCAATATATTAGTCTTTAAAAAGACAGAGAATTATTCAACTAGCAGCCCACTAAACAGAATTTATGGCATTCAATCACATATAATAGTACCAAAAACATATACTTTACTGAACATCAGATTAATCAGAAGGAGTCAGCTAGGTGTCTGGACACTGTGACAGGTTGCTGTGGGGCAGCTAGGTGGAACAGTGGGTAGAGCACCAGCCCTGGCCTCAAGAGGACCTGGGTTCAAATCTGGACTCTGATACTAGCTTTGTGACCCTGGGTAAGTCACTTAACCCTGTTTGTTTGTTCAGTTCCTCATCTGTAAGTAACATTATCTGGAGAAGTAAATGGCAAACCACTCCAGTGACTTTGCCAAGAAAACCCCATATGGGGTCATGAAGAGTCAGACCTGAGAGAAAAGGATTGAACAGCAACAACGACTAGTTGCTGCACTGAGAGGTGTGTTTCACAAACAAAATAAAGGGCCCAGAATTCTCATTCTGTATGATTTTTGAATATTTGAAATATTCTTGACTGTGACTGTTAATTCCTGGTTTGTTGCCAACTCCTGTAAGTAACAAAGCAGTTGAAATGAGGTGTGTTGACTTTTATCTCTGGGCTATCAGAGGGGGAAAATTGGGAGCTTTGCTAAGTAAATAATGGCATAAACAAGATTAAAAGGGTTTTGTTGTAAGAGAATAAGTGCTCTGAAGTAGTTTTGGAGTGTCCATTTCAATAAAACCAATTGACATTCATATCTTAATTACAAATCACTCTTGCTTATTCATGAAAGTAATTCCCCAGTGATCCAAAGAGGATCATACTTTTTTAAGCAAATTAAAGTAATAGTACTACTTGAAAATAACAGAATTGTATTACATAAAAATCATGAATTGTTGGAGTTCAAAGAGACCTTAGAAAGCATATGTTCAAACTGCTCATTTTACCCATGAAGAAATTAAGTCCCACAGAGATGAGCTGTCTTTTCTGAGGTCTAGTGAGTGGCAGAGCAGAGACTCAAACCTGTCTGTTTCTTCTAACCTAGAGATGAATGATATTACCACTACTCCACATTTATTATTCAAAATTTTCACAAATTCAAACTGTTTCACCAAATGAAATCTGGAATTTAGCAAAGTATTATATAGGACAAAAGTTTTTTAACCAAGGGTATTGTGAACTGCTTTTTAAAAATTATATTTTGGTATTTTCAATATAATCAATCTCCTTTGTAATCCTATGTATTTCATTTTATACATTTAAAAATATCATTCTTACAAGGGGTCCATAAGGCTTTACTCGAGCGCCAAAGGCCGCTCTAGTGATGAAAAGAAGGTTAAGAATCCCTGATACAAGAGAAAGAACACTGGGCTCTAAGATAATGAATTAGATCCTATTCTTATTTTCTCCACTGACTAGCTGGGTAGCCTTGGGCCTGTAATTTAATCTCTTTAATCCTCATTCTGTAAAATTTGTAAAATAGAGGTATTGCTTTAAATGATTTCTAAGGTTCCTTCTTACAAAAATTTTATGATTCCATGATTTTCTTAAATTGAGTATATTTAATATTTTATATGCATTTTTCTTTCACTATTCTGGCAAATTTGTGCTCTTACCAGTTATTTTTCATAGTTTCCAAATAACTGCCATACTACTCCGATTATCTCACTCTTGTGCTCAAAAAGATTGGAAGGATTAGATTTAGAATGAGAAAGCATCTTCAGTTTAAGAAACTAATTTTGAAAAGGAGGAAACTGACGTTCCCAAGGTAGTAGTAGTTAAGTAGCAGAGCTGGGATTTGAATCCAAGCCTTTCTCCTCCAAGTGCAGTATTCATTCTATCACACATCATTGGCTTCCTGTTATCTACCAAATGAAATATAAACTCCTGATCCTGGAATCTAAGGACTTCTATTTATTGCAGTGGAAAGAGAACTGACTTGTAATGGAGGATTAAAGTTCAAATTTTGGCTTTGATATGTGTTGTATGTGTGACCTTGGGAAAGTCACTTGATCGGCCTTATCATCTCATCTTTAAAATCAGGGACTTGGACCACATGGCCTTAAAAGTCCATTCTGACTCTAGATCTATTATCCTATAACGTTCTGTATTTTTAGACGCGTCTTAAACTGCCCACTTTATGTCCCTCTGTGTTCTGGTCGAATGTGACATCCCTCTATCCTCTGTGTTTGTTTTGCCTTCTTTCATCTCTGCATCTTTTCTGTTAGGATCTCTCTTGCCTCAAAAGGACTCTTTTCCCCCCAATCCATCTCTATCTGTCGAATTCCCCCTTTCCCTTTCTTAAACTCCCTTATTCTCTAACCTTTTCCCAAAGTGATCTTTTTCTCTTTAAATTTCTCATAACACTTTGCCTAGACCTGTGTTTGCCACTTATCTCACCATTCTTTGTGCCGTAGATATTGATGCATATTCCCCAGCTTGCCTTTAAAACTGTGAATTCTTTGGGAATTGTTTGTACCAAATATAGATAGCTCAATCGTTCTTTATTGGTTCACGCATTGTTTGTCCTTTATTCCTGAAGAGGATCATGAAGGGGATGTCATGACTTCCAAGTAAATTGGATTTAAGCAAGGGAAGGCTGTGCAAAGTCACCAATCTCGTTCTGTCCTCTGGAGCCATCTGGGTCCAGTGGCAAGATATGGATCAGGACAACTGGAGATAGCCCTCAGATAGCTTAATAGATATACATATACTATCATCATCATCATCGCTTGCATTTATATAGGACCTACTGTGAGCCAAACATTTTGCTATGCATTTTACAAACATCTGCCTAGTTATCTATCTAGCTTAATATATATATATACATACATATATATATACATATATACATACATACATACACACACACACACACATATATATATATGTATATATTTTCAAAGATAGCAGTTCCTAAAAATTGTGGAACAGTATTTGTTTAGGTGAGTAATTACAGACTTAAATATCTTGAGTCTAGTCATTCATTCAGCAGACATTTATTAAGTTCCTCCTGTGTGCATGTATCCTCATTGCCTAGCACAGAATTCATGCATAGAACCTTAAATAGTGGGAACTATTACTAAATCTATATTTTAACTATCATCTTTAACCATTTTGATTTCATCAGTATAGAGAGCTCCCAGTGAGATATTTGCTGATACAAATATTCAACTTTTCTGTGATTTTTAAACATATACAATTTTACATAAGTTGACCTAGGTGTGCTTGTATATGTTTAATGACTGACTCATATGTTTAATGAGTGACTTAAGTTTAACTCATAATAGTAACATTTTTTTTTACAATCAACAAAAAAACAAATCAAACCTTGATTTGTAGCATTTGGCAATTTCTGTTGTATAAACACACATGCTGAAAGATTTATTGATTAGCACACACAAGCTGGTACGAGTTGGCTGCAGGACACCACTGGTCACACCACTTGGCTTGAGTCAAAGGCAGAACTTGAACCCAGATCTTCCAAATTGAGGCTAACTCTCTCTCGACTGCATGATTCTTCAACAAGACTGTTAACCTGTGTGTAACTAGCTTATAGGAGCATTAAGCTTAAATCATATGAATATACAAAGTATAATGCAGAATTGAATAAGGATCATTTTAGTCACTGGAAAGTCATCTGTTAAGTTTGTCCTTACATTTGTACTCTTTTCACTAAGCCACCTAGGCAAACTTCCATTATATCAGACCTTTAGGTGACTTTAAGGAGCAATAGCACTAATACAATCATCTTTAAAAAAAATCCTCCAAAGTGAAGGTTATCTTTGACCTCAAAAGAGCTGCATTGACGTCTAAGCTCTGTCATTTACCAGCTCTGTTACTGCTGCCAAATTCCTCATCTGTAAAATAAGGTTTGGGAATTATATGATTGCTAAGGTCTTTTCTAGCTCTCATACTCTATTTAAATATGACCCCTTCTAATATGGTAGAACTCTACTCATTTCTTTTTTCCATTGTTCAAGGCAACTCATAACAGCTATCAGTTTGCATGGTTGATTCCAGCTTGGTCAACTGGTATGTAGCATTGTACTTCTGGTGTGTGCACATTCACACACACACACACACACACACACGCACACAAAACCTTTAAACAATCTCTGTAGAAATCTGATTTTGACACTGAGAGATCTAGTTGATGTATTTTAGATGAATCTACTTCCCACAAATTCTGAAACAATTCAGCTCCTTTATTTTAGGATTTTCTAGGAAAAGTCTCATACGTGGAGCTCATTCCAAAACAGAGACTGATCCATTTTGCCTTTGATTATAAACTGTTGTTTGCTGGTTAGGCAATCAGGAATACCTGCCAATGTCTACATATATACACACATATATATGTATATATATGCATGCATATACACAGGTATACATATGCATGCATATACACATATGTATATGCATAGTATATATGCATACAAATATATAATATATACTTTTTTTTGGCTTACATTTAAAGTTGGCATTGTCTGAAATCATCAATTGAAATTAAGTGTCAGAGACACTCTTGATGAGGTGGCAGGCATCAATCACTTTCAGATTTTTTTGACATGCACTTTCCATTCCTTCTTCCGTGGGAAGAATAAGAGAATAATTATGTTATGAATCTTTATCAATTCAAAACTTAACAGTTGGCAGAGTCTTGAGCGCCAGATGGGTAGTTTCAACTTTTAAAACTGTAAAGACTGTTTGAATACAGTACTTTGCATTACATAAACATTTCACTGAGGCATCCGGAGGTAAATGATGTAATGGTACTGAGAACATATACTGAAAAATTGGTAATAGCGAAAAAAAAAAAAGTTTGAAGCAAAAATATCTACAGAAGGAATAAACCAAACATTTTATACTTTTGAGGTGATAGCCGAAATATATCTTCCACTTGATTATGTGAAAATAATTAACTTAGTAGCATGAGAAAGTTCAAACATTGGTTTACTAAGAATGCTATCTACTAGGTCACCAAAACCTCTTCCTGTTGCAACCTGAGTATATCACAGATGGTAACAATCCAATTGTGCTGTTACCTGGCTTTACTGAGCTTGTGTGAGTAGACAGACTAACTTTAGGAAGAATAGTAACAATTGATCTTGGGAAAGCCCAGAGGTGTCAAATGAGTTTTGATTTTTAGTTCTAGACTAATCTTCTGTATGAATATAACCTCTTGTGAAGAAGCCACCTTATGTCAAGGCCTATCTTGAGTCTAGAGAAAGTAATCATTTACAAATACATTGTGATTTAAGAGGTAACAGGAAGGACACTTTTGCCCTGGATCTTCTCTCACATACCTGGGTATGTGGGTATAGCTTGTGCTACATACTTTTTTTGTTTGTTTACTCTCTTCTGTTTTGGGGTTCTCCCTTTTTCTGCTCTCTACTCTTCAGCAAAGCATTTTTTGTGGATAAGAACATGGAGGGAAGTTGAAGTGAAAGTTTAAATTTTTAAAAAGGTGACAAATATAAATATAAGAGGTAGAGCACTTTAAACCTAGAGCAAATAGTCCTTTAGAAACGCTTAATAACCTTTTTGGATTAGAGAATTCATTCAGAGTCCTCATTATTTTCTTATTTCACTTTGTCAATTAAGAATGTATGAATTAAGATTATTTCACTTTCTTTTATGGAGTTTTGTTTGAAATAAAACTTACCGTTTAAGTTTTCAATGGATCCATGTTTATGAGATAACACCTACTCTTTCTCACCAGTGGTGCTGATCATAACCTATCTTTGCCTTTTCATCTAATTTAATTCATAGTCTGTGCCCTTCCATAGACTTTGCTCTAAATCTTTTAATGTTTTTTGATTACCATTACAACAGTCAAGCTGTCCACTTATCATTTCTTACTCTTATCTGACCAACCTGCTTCCTTTTCTAATCAATCAAAAAATAATCATTTATTAAGTTTTTGTCATGTTCTAGCTGTGTCAGATGGTGGGAGTACAAAGGTAAATATGAAACAGTCTCTGCCCTAGAGGAACTTATACTCAGTCTGGGTAGAAGACTTGTACCTATTAACAGAACAGGACTGGACCTTTGATTTCATTGATAAAGGGAACTCTAAAATGAGGAAACTTTCCCAACAAGTAACCCAAATAGAAGAGGCACCTTCTCTGCCTCTTCTAGATTTAGAGATTTGCCTATGGCCCTGAAAGGTTAAGTCACAAAATCACAAAGCTAGTATGTGCAAAATGAAGAACCTGAACCTAGCCAAAGCTTCCTGAATCTAAGGCCAGTTGTCTGTATACTATGCCATGTTGCTTCTCATACATATATGTACATTTAAAATATACAAAATAATTACAAGGACATTTATAGAAAATGGTGCTTGAGCTGATCTTGGAAGAAAACTAGGGAATACAAGACATTGGGGGTGAGGGAGTAGGAAGGAAGTAGTGAATTATAAACAATAAATTGTAAGTTCCCTGAGGGCAGATAACATATTGCTATGGTAGTTGTATCCCCAGTGTTAAGTACTGTTCTCATAGTAGGTACTTAAAATGCTTGCTAGTTATATTTTATGTTATTTCTTCCATTTAAATAATCATTGCTATCTTGCTGCTTGTGTTTACCTTATATTTCTGTATCACTCTTTGGGTCACTTACAATTTTGATTCTTTCATAGGGAAGCATGGTTTCTCAGCCATAATTCATCTGATTCATTTCCTTGAATATAGTCTGAACTCAACCCACTATCTACAGTGCCTTTCCAGGATGTGTGTACTGATAGACCAATTCATTGGGCTATACATCCAGTTGCACATGTCTTAACAATTAGCCTTTCCCTTCCACTTGTTTTTTCCTGAATTATGTTATTCAGCTGAACTCTTTTGAATTATATGTCTCATCCAAGAAGTCTTTACTATTCTAGAGCATTCTGCAACCAGTGCAAATTAATTGTATTTTATTTAAAATAAAATACACCTAAAAATTAACCGATGATCCTTCCATACATAATAAATGTAATTTAGATTCTGAAGTTCTTATTGAAAAAAAAAATCAGTGTGTAGTAAAATTAACATTAAAATGAACAAAAGCATGGTTAAAAGACTGAAATCTTTAAGCAATTAATTTAATAAAATATGGAGAAATTAAAATTATTTCATTTTTCAAAAACTTTTCATTGTAAAAGGTTGGAAAAGAAAGATCTTATACTGTGAAATTAAGTGATTGATGAAATAAGTAATACTAAGTGAATGGTAAATTACTTTAGACAGAATATAACTCACAACTTGTATGTTTTTCTCTTCTGATTAATATTCATTCAGTATATAAATGGACTTAATTTCCCATGATCAGAGGGGGAAAAGGAGAAGGAAACAATGTATATAAAGGTTAGAATAGAAGGTCAGCGCTTCATTTTAGATGTTTATAATTTAAAATCCTGTAGTTGGGTGTAATATAAAATAACAGGAACCTTTAAATAAAAGAGAAATTATTCATAGTACTGTAATATTTCATTTAAGAGGGGTATGAAAATCACCAGGGTGGTAGGGAGGGTAAAGGGAATATTTTAACATGAAATTATTTCTAAGAAAGGTGTTGTCAAGTTCATCCTTGGCATTTTTTGATGGATCGCACTCTGGCATTGTCACGATGGCATGGAAATACATTTGGTTAAAAGGGGAAAAAAAAAATCTGTCACATAAGTTATTTTTAATGATGTAGACAAAACCAATTTATTGAGTGTACTCAAATGTGTGTTCTTCCCCCTTGAGCTGAGGCACACCAGTTTGTGTGCAGGTATGGAGACCCAATAACAATCCTTTTTATTTATGGATTTTTTTTCTTTAAAAAAAAAAATTCCTTGTGTTGAGAAACTTTGTCAAATGAGAGCAATAATGAGGCATTTCTTAAATACCTTTTTGCTTTCTTTGTTTTTTACAAAGCTTGTCTCATTGTGTGTGTGTGTGTGTGTGTGTGTGTGTGTGTGTGTGTGTGTAGAGGGAAATTTTGTTAAGAAATGTATTTTAGTCTCTTGAAGTTTTAGTGCTAGAGACCTCAGGCAAAAGCAATTCTCAATAGTTATCTCAGAGGCTTTATATGTGATTGTAGCTCATCTAAAATATTTGCATAGTGCTAGAGGTTCGTAGCTTTATTATACTCATTGATATTTTTCCATCCTCAGGCATTTGATAAAAGCAGAAACATATTGCTTTAGGATAAGCCTTTAGGTAATCCTCGTTGATATAAAAACATAACCTTAAGTAGTTTAGGCACTTAATTTTATTTGACTTGTGATTCCTGATCACATTATTATTTCTTTCAGATTTCTGTCTGTAGTATACTCTTGTCTTCCATTCCGATTAGTTTTTTCCTCTAATTAACTGCAGTTGTAAAACACTAAAAACAAATATTAAGATGAGAAACAAATTGTTATATATGAATATGATGGAATAATACTGTGCCATATGAAATGATAAATTTTTAGAATTCACAGAAACATCAGAAGATTTATGAACTGATGCAGAGTGAAGTTAGAAGAACTAGGGATATTGTATATATGACTACAATAGTGCAAACAGAAAAACAAACCAAACAACAACTCAAAATAAAACTGAGTATTATGCAATTATGATGACTAAGTTTAGCCCTAGAAACAATTTGAGAGCAAAAAAAATACCTCCCTCTTGTCTTTGCAGAAGTCAGGAACTGTGGGTGTGCAATACTGGATGTACTGTCAGTAGTGATTAAGGTGTCTATTGGTTTTGCAATTTTTTTCTTTCTTTTTAAAAATCTATTATGAGAGATGGCTCATTTGTGTAGAGAAATGGGAAATAAAAAATAAGAGTAAAGATAAAAAGCTTAGGATGAACTACTTCAGGTCTTGAGTCTTAAAGGTTGGTTCACCCCATGCTGAAGAAATGTTGACTTTCCCTCCCCCATGCAGCAAGTGAGCTCTTTGGCTCCTGGTGTTTTATTGAACTTCATAAAGCTCCCAGCAGAAGAAACTATTGATTTATATGTGAACCTTATTTTTTAATCATGATGAATGCTTGAAAGGTTTGGAGTTCCTTGAAGATTAGCCAGGATCCAAACCTGCCAGATATTTGGAGTATTAGATTAGGTTTATACTTCTTGAATATGATTTCCTTAAAAGCATCCTTTAAGATAATCTTAATATTGTTTGCAAAGGGCAACTCTTCAAATACAAAAAAAAGTATACTTATTACTCTTTTGCCCTAATGCATCTTTTATTATTATTATTACTTAAATGACTATCTCCATTGAATTTAGACTATGTGGCATAGTAGTAAAAAGTTTAGCCTCAGGAAGGCTTGGGTTCAAATCCTATCTCAGACCCTTTCTAGCTATGGGATTGTGGGCAAGTTACTGAATCTCTGGGAGGTTCAGGTTTCTCTTTTACAAAATGAGTATGACATGCGTTGCCCTAGTAACCTCCTAGAGTTATTGGCAGAAAGTGCTCTATAAGCCTCAAAGGAAGGGATATGCTGATAATAACTCCATCTCAAGAGAGCTAATTGTTAAATTTTCATTATGAGCACTTATAAACTCTGAAATGGGCATGAACTATAAACCAGGGCTTCATTTGTTATTTTGTTAATGATCTAGACCAGGTGTGGGGAACCTTCAACCTTGAGGCCACATGTGGCCCTCTGGGTCCCCAAGTGAGGCCCTCCAACTAAATCCAAACTTCACAGAACAAATCCCTTTAATAAAAGAATTTGTTCTGTAAAACTTGGACTCCATCAAAAGGCCACACCCAAGAACCTAGAAGGCCACTTGTGGCCTGGAGGTCCCAGGTTCCCCATGCCTGATCTAGACTTAAGAAAGCGTCAGTATTGCAGATTAAACTTAAAAGAGTCTGTGGGGTTTTTTTCCTCCCCAGAGTTGTTAAACATTTATTAGTTCACCATTGCTTAAAACTCTATAGAAATATGAGTTATTATTGTTATTGGCAGAGGTGTAGCTAGCATTTAAGGCTTCTGAAGCACTTTACATGTTACCTCATTTTGATTCTCTGAGGTAGATGTGTTTTTTACTCTTATTTTACAAATGAGGAAACTGAGTTTTGGAAGGGGTAAGTGGCCTATCCATGGTCGAACATTTAGTAAGTATCTGACGCAGGATTTGAACCCAAGTCTTCCTGACTACAAGTCCTTCACCCTATCCATTGTGCCTTCAAGCTGCCAAATAGCAAGTAATTACAAAATTGTTACCTTGCTTGACTTGTCACATTTAACATTTCATAACAGTGAATTTCAGTATTTGATCTGCAGTGAAGCACCAGGGGTATCTCTCGTTTCTTTTTTTTTTTAATTATTTTTGTTTTGGGCAATTGGGGTTAAGTGACTTGCCCAGGGTCACACAGCTAGTAAGTG